>NW_026986650.1:10000-17500 GCF_031307605.1 Tribolium castaneum | reverse complement strand
ATTTTTGTAAATTAATAATGCAACCCGCAATACACCAAATGTGTATTAATATTGCCTAACTTGTACGAAGTACAACGTTCATTTAAGTGCATTAAGTATGGTGCTCTGTGTGATGAAATACGACGTTCATGTGACCATAAAGTAACAAACGAAGTACGGCGCTCACAAATGCAGCACTCAAAATTATTGTTTCATTGCACGACGTTTGCTTTGTTTCTGACTGCCACGAAATGCAGCGTTCATTTGACTTTGTACATAGTACAGACGAAGTACGACGTTTGCGAAGTACGGCACTCAAAATCGTGATTTTCTTGTACGACGTTTATTTGCACGTGCTGTCGACTGCGACGAAGTTAAGCGTTCATTTGACTTTGTACATAGTACAGACGAAGTACGACGTTTTCGAAGTACGGCACCCAAAATCGTGATTTTCTTGTACGACGTTTATTTGCACGTGCTGCCGACTGCGACGGAGTACAGCGTTCAATTGACTTTGTACATAGTACAGACGAAGTACGACGTTTGCGAAGTACGGCACTCAAAATCATGATTTTCTTGTAAGACGTTTATTTGCAGTTGCTTCCGACTGCGACGAAGTACAGCGTTCAATTGACTTTGTACATAGTACAGACGAAGTACGACGTTTGCGAAGTACGGCACTCAAAATCATGATTTTCTTGTAAGACGTTTATTTGCAGTTGCTTCCGACTGCGACGAAGTACAGCGTTCAATTGACTTTGTACATAGTACAGACGAAGTACGACGTTTGCGAAGTACGGCACTCAAAATCATGATTTTCTTGTAAGACGTTTATTTGCAGTTGCTTCCGACTGCGACGAAGTACAGCCTTCAATTGACTTTGTACATAGTACAGACGAAGTACGACGTTTGCGAAGTACGGCACTCAAAATCATGATTTTCTTGTACGACGTTTATTTGCACTTGCTGTCGACTGCGACGAAGTTTAGCGTTCATTTGGCTTTGTACATAGTACAAACGAAGTACGACGTTTGCGAAGTACGGCACTCAAAATCATGATTTTCTTGTACGACGTTTATTTGCACTTGCTGTCGACTGCGACGAAGTTTAGCGTTCATTTGACTTTGTACATAGTACAGACGAAGTACGACGTTAGCGAAGTACGGCACTCAAAATCGTGATTTTCTTGTACGACGTTTATTTGCACGCGCTGTCGACTGCGACGAGGTTTAGCGTTCACTTGACTTTGTACATAGTATAGACGAAGTACGACGTTTGCGAAGTACGGCACTCAAAATCGTGATTTTCTTGTACGACGTTTATTCGCACGTGCTGCCGACTGCGACGAAATGCAGCGTTCATAGTACAAACGAAGTACGACGTTCACAAAGTGATGAAGTAAAACGTAAACAATAAATAATAATAATGCAACCCACAATACACTAATTGTGTATTAAAATTGCATAACCTACACGAAGTACGACGTTCAAGAACACTAAAGAATTTTATTTGTGTTGTATATAATGAAAAAACAGCAAATTTTTTTGCAAATTACGTATCTGTAAATAAATGTAAACATTTAGCAACTAATCAAAATTGTTTTTTTTGTCTAGATATTAAAGTAAAACATAAAAATACATTAAATTTATAAAATGCAACCCGCAGCACACTAGATGTGCATTAATATTGCATAACCTTCACGAAGTACGACGTCCAAAAATATTAATTTTTTTTTATATTGAGGTTAAAAGTGAGAAAACATAAATTAATAATAATGCAACCTGCAATACACTTAATATGTACTGATCTTGCATAACCTTCACGAAGTACTACGTTTAAATATAAATTAATATTATTGTGACCCGCAATACACTAAATTTGTATCAATATTGCATAACCTACACGAAGTACGACGTTCAAGAATATTAAAGAATTTTATTTGTGTTGTATATAATAAAAAAACAGCAAATTTTTTTGCAAATTACGTATCTGTAAATAAATGTAAACATTCAGCAACTAATCAAAAGTGTTTTTTTGCCTAGACATTAAAGTAAATCATAAGAATACATTAAATTTATAAAATGCAACCCGCAGCACAACAGATGTGCATCAATATTGCATAACTGTTACGAAGTACGACGTCCAAAAATATTAAATTTTTTTTTATATGAAGGTAAAAAGTGAGAAAACATAAATTAATAATAATGCAACCTGCAATACACTTAATGTGTACTGATGTTGCATAACCTTCACGAAGTACAACGTTCAAATATAAATTAATATTATTGCGACCCGCAATACACTAAATTTGTATCAATATTGCATAACTTACACGAAGTACGACGTTTGAAAATATTAAATGTTTTATTTGTAGTTTGCATATAATAAAAAAAAAAACAAATTTTTATGTAAATTACGTATCTATAAATAAACGTACACATTTAACAATTAAATAAACATAGTATTTTGGCCTAGATATTAAATTAAAACATAAAAATGCATAATATTTATTAAAATGCAACTTGCAATACACCAAATGTGTATTAATATTGCTTAACCTTTACGAAGTACGACGTTCACGAAGTACGTCGTTTACGAAGTGCGACGTTTACGAAGTACGTCGTTTACGAAGTGCGACGTTCACGAAGTACGTCGTTTACGAAGTGCGACGTTCGCGAAGTACGACGTCTACACATTAGGGCACTCAAAATTATTGTTACGTTGTACGACATTCAGACGTTCCAACTGCGACTAACTACAGCATTCATTTGACTTTGCACATACGACGAACGAAGTACGACGTTTACGAAGTACGGCGCTTAAAATAATTTTGTTTTTATTAATTAATTATTTTTTTTAAAACAAACGTTTTTATAATTAAATTTTATAATGGTTTAAATATAAAATATGACTTTTTAATATTATCAATATTTAAAATATTTTCTCCCTTTTGTGTGTATGCCTTATAGTTATAGAGCTGTGCGCTTCGGTAGACGTCGCCTGTGGAGCTATGTCAGTGGAGCGGTGCGCACATCCAATACCGAGCGGCTGCCTCGATCGGTGTCGCGCTGGTATACATATGGTAGTGGTGTGTGTCGATGCGTTGAGTGAGGCGATATGAACGGTGTAACGGTTTAGTCGAAGTTTATCATAAATGACGACGACAAAACGACCGATTATGTATACGTTCTGCATTTGCTTCCAATTTATCGACGTTTATCGCACATTTCCGCTATCGAATTCGAATAGGGCTTTGCTTGCGAGATTGCTTTATTTTGTGATTTTGTGGCTCGCCCAGTTCCCCACAGCGAGATTGCGGATGCGGCAAAACGTATTCTCTTACGTTGGCGGTCCTTATGCAATCAAACTTTGTTGGACTAACAAATGTTTGTGATTTAAACAAACAAAAATAATAAATGCGTCAACTCTCTAATATCCGAGCGAGAATATTTATATAATATTCGTAACGTTTATGGATTCGAAAGAATTTCATAAATTCACGTCGCATTCAATCTTGCGAAGAGTGAAGAGAATGTTTGAACTTTTAAATCGGCAAAGGTAAAAAATAATATTATAAATATTATTATTATGCCTTTATTGACCGATATATGTGTTGTGGTGTTTAACGACTACGACGACGATGATGACGATACATTTATCTCTATATCGTACGAAGAAAAGAAGAAACAGCGTGGCGTTACTTTCTTATATGTTAGATTGTTTCGCACAAACGCGCATATTCTTCATCTTTATAAACGATGATGATGAGTATTTTATTCTCTCGTCTGTCTCAAAAAACACAAAAACACAGTTCCCTGGTTGATCCTGCCAGTAGTCATATGCTTGTCTCAAAGATTAAGCCATGCATGTCTCAGTACAAGCCAAATTAAGGTGAAACCGCGAAAGGCTCATTAAATCAGTTATGGTTCCTTAGATCGTACCCACATTTACTTGGATAACTGTGGTAATTCTAGAGCTAATACATGCAAACAGAGCTCCGACCGGAGACGGAAGGAGCGCTTTTATTAGATCAAAACCAATCGGTGGCGGTTTCGCCGTCATCGTACAACTTGGTGAATCTGAATAACTTTACGCTGATCGCACGGTCTCGCACCGGCGACGCATCTTTCAAATGTCTGCCTTATCAACTGTCGATGGTAGGTTCTGCGCCTACCATGGTTGTAACGGGTAACGGGGAATCAGGGTTCGATTCCGGAGAGGGAGCCTGAGAAACGGCTACCACATCCAAGGAAGGCAGCAGGCGCGCAAATTACCCACTCCCGGCACGGGGAGGTAGTGACGAAAAATAACGATACGGGACTCATCCGAGGCCCCGTAATCGGAATGAGTACACTCTAAACCCTTTAACGAGGATCAATTGGAGGGCAAGTCTGGTGCCAGCAGCCGCGGTAATTCCAGCTCCAATAGCGTATATTAAAGTTGTTGCGGTTAAAAAGCTCGTAGTCGAATTTGTGTCCCGCGCCGCCGGTTCATCGTTCGCGGTGTTAACTGGCGTTTCGCGGGACGTCCTGCCGGTGGGCTTAGCTCGAGAGGGCGGCCCAACTCAATCCCGCCGCGGTGCTCTTCATTGAGTGTCGAGGTGGGCCGGCACGTTTACTTTGAACAAATTAGAGTGCTTAAAGCAGGCTAAAACTTCGCCTGAATACTGTGTGCATGGAATAATGGAATAGGACCTCGGTTCTATTTTGTTGGTTTTCGGAACCCCGAGGTAATGATTAATAGGAACGGATGGGGGCATTCGTATTGCGACGTTAGAGGTGAAATTCTTGGATCGTCGCAAGACGGACAGAAGCGAAAGCATTTGCCAAAAACGCTTTCATTGATCAAGAACGAAAGTTAGAGGTTCGAAGGCGATCAGATACCGCCCTAGTTCTAACCATAAACGATGCCAGCTAGCGATCCGCCGACGTTCCTCCGATGACTCGGCGGGCAGCTTCCGGGAAACCAAAGCTTTTGGGTTCCGGGGGAAGTATGGTTGCAAAGCTGAAACTTAAAGGAATTGACGGAAGGGCACCACCAGGAGTGGAGCCTGCGGCTTAATTTGACTCAACACGGGAAACCTCACCAGGCCCGGACACCGGAAGGATTGACAGATTGAGAGCTCTTTCTTGATTCGGTGGGTGGTGGTGCATGGCCGTTCTTAGTTGGTGGAGCGATTTGTCTGGTTAATTCCGATAACGAACGAGACTCTAGCCTGCTAAATAGGCGTATTTCGACATCCCAAATGCCGGCTGGAGCCGGGTTCGCCCGGTCTCTATGTGCGGTTTTTACTGTCGGCGTACAAACAATTCTTCTTAGAGGGACAGGCGGCTTCTAGCCGCACGAGATTGAGCAATAACAGGTCTGTGATGCCCTTAGATGTTCTGGGCCGCACGCGCGCTACACTGAAGGAATCAGCGTGTCCTCCCTGACCGAGCGGTCCGGGTAACCCGCTGAACCTCCTTCGTGCTAGGGATTGGGGCTTGCAATTGTTCCCCATGAACGAGGAATTCCCAGTAAGCGCGAGTCATAAGCTCGCGTTGATTACGTCCCTGCCCTTTGTACACACCGCCCGTCGCTACTACCGATTGAATGATTTAGTGAGGTCTTCGGACCGGTGCGCGGTGGCGTTTCGACGTTGCCGATGTTGCTGGGAAGATGACCAAACTTGATCATTTAGAGGAAGTAAAAGTCGTAACAAGGTTTCCGTAGGTGAACCTGCGGAAGGATCATTAACGTGTAAATGTTGTTGTTTAGTTGTCACACATACACACACATTTTGTCTGTGCTGATCAACAAAAAACACACATACATACACTATTCGTATGATGATCAATTCTCATACAAAATTCTTTATTATGCGTCGAACGGAAAAGCAACAACGGGTCGTCTTGCATTAAGCGGATCTGTTGTTACGTTTTTCGATTTATTTTATAAATCGATTGTAAACGTGCCGTAAACGACGTTTTCAAAGAATTTTTTCGAACATTAACACGAATCAATATTGTCGAAAGATGGTTATGTGCTAATGTTTTATTATTGCTTTCGCAGTGCCGGTCTTAGCGTATTTCCATCATCGTATTCGCTTCGAAAAAAAGTACTAATACACAGTGGTGGTGTATAATTAATGTGCAAGAGATGTTGTTGTTGTTGTAGTATTTGTATATGGTTGGAGTTATTTATAATAACAAACAAGAATGAATGAATGAATAATAATGGTGTCTGCCAATACGATCGTACTTTATGTACACGACTAAAACTTTATACATACAAACCATAATAATAAATAAACTCGAAACAACCAACAACAAAATTAATACGCTACTGTACATACAAATACACATTTATACATACCATCATTTTACTTAACCGATGGTGAGTGATGTTTGAAAAATAAACGCTTAGGCTTACGGTTTTGTAAGCCAGTCTTTGCGTATTTTCTTCATCGTATTCGCTTCGGAAAAAAGAAAATAAAGATGGTGTATAATTAATGTGTAAAAGAGATGTTGTAGTTGTAATTTAATTTGTAAATGGTTGGAGTTTATTAATAAATAAAAGGGGCTGTCTATTCGTCTGTACTTTATGTACAAGACTAAAACTTTATACATACAAACCATAATAATAAATAAACTCGAAACAACCAACAACAAAATTAATACGCTACTGTACATACAAATACACATTTATACATACCATCATTTTACTTAACCGATGGTGAGTGATGTTTGAAAAATAAACGCTTAGGCTTACGGTTTTGTAAGCCAGTCTTTGCGTATTTTCTTCATCGTATTCGCTTCGGAAAAAAGAAAATAAAGATGGTGTATAATTAATGTGTAAAAGAGATGTTGTAGTTGTAATTTAATTTGTAAATGGTTGGAGTTTATTAATAAATAAAAGGGGCTGTCTATTCGTCTGTACTTTATGTACAAGACTACAAAAACGTTTTATAACAATAAAAAGCTCGAAACAACCAATAACAAAATATACTACTACTATACTACTATACATACAAACGCACATTTATAAATACATAAAATCAATTTACTTTATCGATAGTGAGTGATGTTTGGAAAAAAACGCTTAGGCTTACGGTTTTCGGGTACCTGGGTTCCGCATGCGTCGAAGTAATAATTTACTTTAACGACGCGACGAACCGTAGGAATCTAAATAAAAAAGTTTATTAACTTTTTTAGATTCTGTGGGTTTTAAATGATATACGCCCGACTGACGAAGGAACGTTTTGCACTGCCTGTGCTTTTCTTTTGATTCGTTTTTATGTCGACGGACGTTCTTAGAATGCCCACCAAACGACGTATCACACAAAACACCCTACAATTGTATTGTTTGGTAAATATTGTTGTGATTAAGTTTGTAGCTGTGGCGTTTGTTTGAAGAAAACGTCTGGTTTTTCGACATATTTTCTATTTAATAAATATACATAATGCTTATCGCAAAAGGAGCAGAGTTTTATAGACAAAGTTGATAGAGAAAAAAAACCTAATAGATATATATACGTATTTA
>NW_026986650.1:0-2500 GCF_031307605.1 Tribolium castaneum | reverse complement strand
GACGAAGTACGACGTTTGCGAAGTACGGCACTCAAAATCGTGATTTTCTTGTACGACGTTTATTCGCACGTGCTGCCGACTGCGACGAAATGCAGCGTTCATAGTACAAACGAAGTACGACGTTCACAAAGTGATGAATTAAAACGTAAACAATAAATAATAATAATGCAACCCACAATACACTAATTGTGTATTAAAAATTGCATAACCTACACGAAGTACGACGTTCAAGAACACTAAAGAATTTATTTGTGTTGTATATAATGAAAAAACAGCAAATTTTTTTGCAAATTACGTATCTGTAAATAAATGTAAACATTTAGCAACTAATCAAAATTGTTTTTTTTTGTCTAGATATTAAAGTAAAACATAAAAATACATTAAATTTATAAAATGCAACCCGCAGCACACTAGATGTGCATTAATATTGCATAACCTTCACGAAGTACGACGTCCAAAAATATTAATTTTTTTTTATATTGAGGTTAAAAGTGAGAAAACATAAATTAATAATAATGCAACCTGCAATACACTTAATATGTACTGATCTTGCATAACCTTCACGAAGTACTACGTTTAAATATAAATTAATATTATTGTGACCCGCAATACACTAAATTTGTATCAATATTGCATAACCTACACGAAGTACGACGTTCAAGAATATTAAAGAATTTTATTTGTGTTGTATATAATAAAAAAACAGCAATTTTTTTGCAAATTACGTATCTGTAAATAAATGTAAACATTCAGCAACTAATCAAAAGTGTTTTTTTGCCTAGACATTAAAGTAAATCATAAGAATACATTAAATTTATAAAATGCAACCCGCAGCACAACAGATGTGCATCAATATTGCATAACTGTTACGAAGTACGACGTCCAAAAATATTAAATTTTTTTTATATGAAGGTAAAAAGTGAGAAACATAAATTAATAATAATGCAACCTGCAATACACTTAATGTGTACTGATGTTGCATAACCTTCACGAAGTACAACGTTCAAATATAAATTAATATTATTGCGACCCGCAATACACTAAATTTGTATCAATATTGCATAACTTACACGAAGTACGACGTTTGAAAATATTAAATGTTTTATTTGTAGTTTGCATATAATAAAAAAAAAAAACAAATTTTTATGTAAATTACGTATCTATAAATAAACGTACACATTTAACAATTAAATAAACATAGTATTTTGGCCTAGATATTAAATTAAAACATAAAAATGCATAATATTTATTAAAATGCAACTTGCAATACACAAATGTGTATTAATATTGCTTAACCTTTACGAAGTACGACGTTCACGAAGTACGTCGTTTACGAAGTGCGACGTTTACGAAGTACGTCGTTTACGAAGTGCGACGTTCACGAAGTACGTCGTTTACGAAGTGCGACGTTCGCGAAGTACGACGACTACACATTAGGGCACTCAAAATTATTGTTACGTTGTACGACATTCAGACGTTCCAACTGCGACTAACTACAGCATTCATTTGACTTTGCACATACGACGAACGAAGTACGACGTTTACGAAGTACGGCGCTTAAAATAATTTTGTTTTTATTAATTAATTATTTTTTTTAAAACAAACGTTTTTATAATTAAATTTTATAATGGTTTAAATATAAAATATGACTTTTTAATATTATCAATATTTAAAATATTTTCTCCCTTTTGTGTGTATGCCTTATAGTTATAGAGCTGTGCGCTTCGGTAGACGTCGCCTGTGGAGCTATGTCAGTGGAGCGGTGCGCACATCCAATACCGAGCGGCTGCCTCGATCGGTGTCGCGCTGGTATACATATGGTAGTGGTGTGTGTCGATGCGTTGAGTGAGGCGATATGAACGGTGTAACGGTTTAGTCGAAGTTTATCATAAATGACGACGACAAAACGACCGATTATGTATACGTTCTGCATTTGCTTCCAATTTATCGACGTTTATCGCACATTTCCGCTATCGAATTCGAATAGGGCTTTGCTTGCGAGATTGCTTTATTTTGTGATTTTGTGGCTCGCCCAGTTCCCCACAGCGAGATTGCGGATGCGGCAAAACGTATTCTCTTACGTTGGCGGTCCTTATGCAATCAAACTTTGTTGGACTAACAAATGTTTGTGATTTAAACAAACAAAAATAATAAATGCGTCAACTCTCTAATATCCGAGCGAGAATATTTATATAATATTCGTAACGTTTATGGATTCGAAAGAATTTCATAAATTCACGTCGCATTCAATCTTGCGAAGAGTGAAGAGAATGTTTGAACTTTTAAATCGGCAAAGGTAAAAAATAATATTATAAATATTATTATTATGCCTTTATTGACCGATATATGTGTTGTGGTGTTTAACGACTACGACGACGATGATGACGATACATTTATCTCTATATCGTACGAAGAAAAGAAGAAACAGCGTGGCGTTACTTTCTTATATGTTAGATTGTTTCGCACAAACGCGCATATTCTTCATCTTTATAAACGATGA
>NW_026986649.1:25000-29010 GCF_031307605.1 Tribolium castaneum | reverse complement strand
TAAACGTGCCGGCCCACCTCGACACTCAATGAAGAGCACCGCGGCGGGATTGAGTTGGGCCGCCCTCTCGAGCTAAGCCCACCGGCAGGACGTCCCGCGAAACGCCAGTTAACACCGCGAACGATGAACCGGCGGCGCGGGACACAAATTCGACTACGAGCTTTTTAACCGCAACAACTTTAATATACGCTATTGGAGCTGGAATTACCGCGGCTGCTGGCACCAGACTTGCCCTCCAATTGATCCTCGTTAAAGGGTTTAGAGTGTACTCATTCCGATTACGGGGCCTCGGATGAGTCCCGTATCGTTATTTTTCGTCACTACCTCCCCGTGCCGGGAGTGGGTAATTTGCGCGCCTGCTGCCTTCCTTGGATGTGGTAGCCGTTTCTCAGGCTCCTCTCCGGAATCGAACCCTGATTCCCCGTTACCCGTTACAACCATGGTAGGCGCAGAACCTACCATCGACAGTTGATAAGGCAGACATTTGAAAGATGCGTCGCCGGTGCGAGACCGTGCGATCAGCGTAAAGTTATTCAGATTCACCAAGTTGTACGATGACGGCGAAACCGCCACCGATTGGTTTTGATCTAATAAAAGCGCTCCTTCCGTCTCCGGTCGGAGCTCTGTTTGCATGTATTAGCTCTAGAATTACCACAGTTATCCAAGTAAATGTGGGTACGATCTAAGGAACCATAACTGATTTAATGAGCCTTTCGCGGTTTCACCTTAATTTGGCTTGTACTGAGACATGCATGGCTTAATCTTTGAGACAAGCATATGACTACTGGCAGGATCAACCAGGGAACTGTGTTTTTGTGTTTTTTGAGACAGACGAGAGAATAAAATACTCATCATCATCGTTTATAAAGATGAAGAATATGCGCGTTTGTGCGAAACAATCTAACATATAAGAAAGTAACGCCACGCTGTTTCTTCTTTTCTTCGTACGATATAGAGATAAATGTATCGTCATCATCGTCGTCGTAGTCGTTAAACACCACAACACATATATCGGTCAATAAAGGCATAATAATAATATTTATAATATTATTTTTTACCTTTGCCGATTTAAAAGTTCAAACATTCTCTTCACTCTTCGCAAGATTGAATGCGACGTGAATTTATGAAATTCTTTCGAATCCATAAACGTTACGAATATTATATAAATATTCTCGCTCGGATATTAGAGAGTTGACGCATTTATTATTTTTGTTTGTTTAAATCACAAACATTTGTTAGTTCAACAAAGTTTGATTGCATAAGGACCGCCAACGTAAGAGAATACGTTTTGCCGCATCCGCAATCTCGCTGTGGGGAACTGGGCGAGCCACAAAATCACAAAATAAAGCAATCTCGCAAGCAAAGCCCTATTCGAATTCGATAGCGGAAATGTGCAATAAACGTCGATAAATTGGAAGCAAATGCAGAACGTATACATAATCGGTCGTTTTGTCGTCGTCATTTATGATAAACTTCGACTAAACCGTTACACCGTTCATATCGCCTCACTCAACGCATCGACACACACCACTACCATATGTATACCAGCGCGACACCGATCGAGGCAGCCGCTCGGTATTGGATGTGCGCACCGCTCCACTGACATAGCTCCACAGGCGACGTCTACCGAAGCGCACAGCTCTATAACTATAAGGCATACACACAAAAGGGAGAAAATATTTTAAATATTGATAATATTAAAAAGTCATATTTTATATTTAAACCATTATAAAATTTAATTATAAAAACGTTTGTTTTAAAAAAAATAATTAATTAATAAAAACAAAATTATTTTAAGCGCCGTACTTCGTAAACGTCGTACTTCGTTCGTCGTATGTGCAAAGTCAAATGAATGCTGTAGTTAGTCGCAGTTGGAACGTCTGAATGTCGTACAACGTAACAATAATTTTGAGTGCCCTAATGTGTAGACGTCGTACTTCGCGAACGTCGCACTTCGTAAACGACGTACTTCGTGAACGTCGCACTTCGTAAACGACGTACCTCGTGAACGTCGCACTTCGTAAACGACGTACTTCGTAAACGTCGCACTTCGTAAACGACGTACTTCGTGAACGTCGTACTTCGTAAAGGTTATGCAATATTAATACACATTTGGTGTATTGCAAGTTGCATTTTAATAAATATTATGCATTTTTATGTTTTAATTTAATATCTAGGCCAAAATACTATGTTTATTTAATTGTTAAATGTGTACGTTTATTTATAGATACGTAATTTACATCAAAATTTGTTTTTTTTTTATTATATGCAAACTACAAATAAAACATTTAATATTTTTAAACGTCGTACTTCGTGTAAGTTATGCAATATTGATACAAATTTAGTGTATTGCGGGTCGCAATAATATTAATTTATATTTGAACGTAGTACTTCGTGAAGGTTATGCAACATCAGTACACATTAAGTGTATTGCAGGTTGCATTATTATTAATTTATGTTTTCTCACTTTTTACCTTCATATAAAAAAAAATTTAATATTTTTGGACGTCGTACTTCGTAACAGTTATGCAATATTGATGCACATCTGTTGTGCTGCGGGTTGCATTTTATAAATTTAATGTATTCTTATGATTTACTTTAATGTCTAGGCAAAAAAACATTTTTGATTAGTTGCTGAATGTTTACATTTATTTACAGATACGTAACTTGCAAAAAAATTTGCTGTTTTTTTATTATATACAACACAAATAAAATTCTTTAATATTCTTGAACGTCGTACTTCGTGTAGGTTATGCAATATTGATACAAATTTAGTGTATTGCGAGTCACAATAATATTAATTTATACTTGAACGTAGTACTTCGTAAAGGTTATGCAAGATCAGTACATATTAAGTGTATTGCAGGTTGCATTATTATTAATTTATGTTTTCTCACTTTTAACCTCAATATAAAAAAAAATGTAATATTTTTGGACGTCGTACTTCGTGAAGGTTATGCAATATTAATGCACATCTAGTGTGCTGCGGGTTGCATTTTATAAATTTAATGTATTTTTATGTTTTACTTTAATATCTAGGCAAAAAAAAACAATTTTGATTAGTTGCTAAATGTTTACATTTATTTACAGATACGTAATTTGCAAAAAAATTTGCTGTTTTTTCATTATATACAACACAAATAAAATTCTTTAGTATTCTTGAACGTCGTACTTCGTGTAGGTTATGCAATTTTAATACACAATTAGTGTATTGTGGGTTGCATTATTATTATTTATTGTTTACGTTTTACTTCATCACTTTGTGAACGTCGTACTTCGTTTGTACTATGAACGCTGCATTTCGTCGCAGTCGGCAGCACGTGCGAATAAACGTCGTACAAGAAAATCACGATTTTGAGTGCCGTACTTCGCAAACGTCGTACTTCGTCTATACTATGTACAAAGTCAAGTGAACGCTAAACCTCGTCGCAGTCGACAGCGCGTGCAAATAAACGTCGTACAAGAAAATCACGATTTTGAGTGCCGTACTTCGCTAACGTCGTACTTCGTCTGTACTATGTACAAAGTCAAATGAACGCTAAACTTCGTCGCAGTCGACAGCAAGTGCAAATAAACGTCGTACAAGAAAATCATGATTTTGAGTGTCGTACTTCGCAAACGTCGTACTTCGTTTGTACTATGTACAAAGTCAAATGAACGCTAAACTTCGTCGCAGTCGACAGCAAGTGCAAATAAACGTCGTACAAGAAAATCATGATTTTGAGTGCCGTACTTCGCAAACGTCGTACTTCGTCTGTACTATGTACAAAGTCAATTGAACGCTGTACTTCGTCGCAGTCGGAAGCAACTGCAAATAAACGTCTTACAAGAAAATCATGATTTTGAGTGCCGTACTTCGCAAACGTCGTACTTCGTCTGTACTATGTACAAAGTCAATTGAACGCTGTACTTCGTCGCAGTCGAAAGCAACTGCAAATAAACGTCTTACAAGAAAATCATGATTTTGAGTGCCGTACTTCGCAAACGTCGTACTTCGTCTGTACTATGTA
>NW_026986649.1:0-20000 GCF_031307605.1 Tribolium castaneum | reverse complement strand
GACCTCCATCAGGGTTTCCCCTGACTTCGTCCTGACCAGGCATAGTTCACCATCTTTCGGGTCCCAGCGTGTACGCTCTTGGTGCGCCTCTTCTCGCAATGAGAATGAGACGCCCCGGGAGTGCGGGGCGACAGCCGTAACGGCCGCCCATCTTCCCTTAGTCCGTGCAAGACGAACTTTCACTTTCATTGCGCCTTTAGGTTTAGTCATGTCCCAATGACTCGCGCACATGCTAGACTCCTTGGTCCGTGTTTCAAGACGGGTCCTGAAAGTACCCAAAGCTATAGCGTCGCAGATCGGCGTTTCAACCGAGTCTGTCCGAGAACTCATTGGCGAACAGCCATTCGTAGACAGAACCGACACCAGGTGCGATTACCGTCATAAACGAACGCGCTTGCCAATGGTCGGACGCTAACTGTGTAGCGGCCCGGCGCCATATGCATACCTTCGAGCGAGTCGACCGGGAAACACCGCGGGTTCGTCCGAAACGGCGAACCGTTCGAACGGGCTCCACCGCGGGCCTTAGATCGACACCCAAAGGATCGCGACGTCCTACTGGGGGAGAAGTGCACGCGTTCGACTTCGGTTCGCATAAACAAAAGGCGCGAACGACGCGTACGCCGTTCGTCGCATGATCATTTAGCGCCGCTATCGAGTCACGCTGAATCTCCCCTTTCGACCTTTCGGGTTTCTCAGGTTTACCCCTGAACGGTTTCACGTACTATTGAACTCTCTCTTCAAAGTTCTTTTCAACTTTCCCTCACGGTACTTGTTCGCTATCGGTCTCGTGGTCATATTTAGCCTTAGATGGAGTTTACCACCCACTTAGGGCTGCACTCTCAAGCAACCCGACTCTGAGGAGAGATCCTCCCGTTATCGGCAACGGTCACTACGGGCCTGGCACCCTCTATGGGCTGTGGCCCCGTTCAAGATGGACTTGGACGCGTCGCACAATCTCGGGATGACGGATCCTCCCTAACACCACATTTCCCGGCGTCCGGTTTCGGCCGCGGGATTCAGTGCTGGGCTTTTTCCTGTTCGCTCGCCGCTACTAAGGAAATCCTAGTTAGTTTCTTTTCCTCCGCTTAATAATATGCTTAAATTCAGCGGGTAGTCTCACCTGCTCTGAGGTCGCAAATATAAATTTGCCTTTATTTTGTCAGACGATAATTACACGTATTCCGTTTATATGGCTGCCTCCAAACAATTTCAAACATCGATCTGACGTCGTTGCGAGAATGTTGTTGTTGTTAATTATAGTGCATAAAATATGCATATAAACAACTTTAACGTCTCGGACACGACGATCGCTTCGTTCGAAATTTAAGCGTTGTGGCTGCTTTTTAATATCGGACGTGCTACGTCTAAACCAACTTGTACCAACAAACTAATAAGAATGTCAGCCGCTATTGCGTTTTAGGATGCCGCGTTATTATTTATATTGTTTTTATTGTTGTCTACGTTGCATAATATTTTATTATGACAACCGACAATCAATTAACAATTATAGTAACGCGTCATATTTGCACCCAACACGCTCCGACGTAATTGTCTACACAACATTGTGCGCTGTGTTTAAGACAAAAACCGAGCAGTCTTTGAAATTGACACGACCCTCAGCCAGGAGTGGTCCGGGAACAGTATATCCGAGGACCGCAATGTGCGTTCGAAATGTCGATGTTCATGTGTCCTGCAGTTCACAAGTTGACGCGCAATTAGCTGCGTTCTTCATCGACCCACGAGCCAAGTGATCCACCGTTCAGGGTAATCTTTTCAAACAAATTTAAAATATTATTACATAACGCACCGTTCCACATCGAAATCGTTTCATCATCACACAACAACAAAAATAACTACTTAAGGTTATTACAATTGTGATGTATATGTGAGAAACGGACCAATCGAAAGAAACGTTCGGCGTTATATTTTATAATATTTTATTTAATTAAAGTGGCATTTGTTTCTACTTATCGAAAAGAGTATGCAGTTATAGTTTAAGTTTACATAAAGAATAACCCGATGATATTAACGTTTTATAAATACGTATATATATCTATTAGGTTTTTTTTCTCTATCAACTTTGTCTATAAAACTCTGCTCCTTTTGCGATAAGCATTATGTATATTTATTAAATAGAAAATATGTCGAAAAACCAGACGTTTTCTTCAAACAAACGCCACAGCTACAAACTTAATCACAACAATATTTACCAAACAATACAATTGTAGGGTGTTTTGTGTGATACGTCGTTTGGTGGGCATTCTAAGAACGTCCGTCGACATAAAAACGAATCAAAAGAAAAGCACAGGCAGTGCAAAACGTTCCTTCGTCAGTCGGGCGTATATCATTTAAAACCCACAGAATCTAAAAAAGTTAATAAACTTTTTTATTTAGATTCCTACGGTTCGTCGCGTCGTTAAAGTAAATTATTACTTCGACGCATGCGGAACCCAGGTACCCGAAAACCGTAAGCCTAAGCGTTTTTTTCCAAACATCACTCACTATCGATAAAGTAAATTGATTTTATGTATTTATAAATGTGCGTTTGTATGTATAGTAGTATAGTAGTAGTATATTTTGTTATTGGTTGTTTCGAGCTTTTTATTGTTATAAAACGTTTTTGTAGTCTTGTACATAAAGTACAGACGAATAGACAGCCCCTTTTATTTATTAATAAACTCCAACCATTTACAAATTAAATTACAACTACAACATCTCTTTTACACATTAATTATACACCATCTTTATTTTCTTTTTTCCGAAGCGAATACGATGAAGAAAATACGCAAAGACTGGCTTACAAAACCGTAAGCCTAAGCGTTTATTTTTCAAACATCACTCACCATCGGTTAAGTAAAATGATGGTATGTATAAATGTGTATTTGTATGTACAGTAGCGTATTAATTTTGTTGTTGGTTGTTTCGAGTTTATTTATTATTATGGTTTGTATGTATAAAGTTTTAGTCTTGTACATAAAGTACAGACGAATAGACAGCCCCTTTTATTTATTAATAAACTCCAACCATTTACAAATTAAATTACAACTACAACATCTCTTTTACACATTAATTATACACCATCTTTATTTTCTTTTTTCCGAAGCGAATACGATGAAGAAAATACGCAAAGACTGGCTTACAAAACCGTAAGCCTAAGCGTTTATTTTTCAAACATCACTCACCATCGGTTAAGTAAAATGATGGTATGTATAAATGTGTATTTGTATGTACAGTAGCGTATTAATTTTGTTGTTGGTTGTTTCGAGTTTATTTATTATTATGGTTTGTATGTATAAAGTTTTAGTCGTGTACATAAAGTACGATCGTATTGGCAGACACCATTATTATTCATTCATTCATTCTTGTTTGTTATTATAAATAACTCCAACCATATACAAATACTACAACAACAACAACAACATCTCTTGCACATTAATTATACACCACCACTGTGTATTAGTACTTTTTTTCGAAGCGAATACGATGATGGAAATACGCTAAGACCGGCACTGCGAAAGCAATAATAAAACGTTAGCACATAACCATCTTTCGACAATATTGATTCGTGTTAATGTTCGAAAAAATTCTTTGAAAACGTCGTTTACGGCACGTTTACAATCGATTTATAAAATAAATCGAAAAACGTAACAACAGATCCGCTTAATGCAAGACGACCCGTTGTTGCTTTTCCGTTCGACGCATAATAAAGAATTTTGTATGAGAATTGATCATCATACGAATAGTGTATGTATGTGTGTTTTTTGTTGATCAGCACAGACAAAATGTGTGTGTATGTGTGACAACTAAACAACAACATTTACACGTTAATGATCCTTCCGCAGGTTCACCTACGGAAACCTTGTTACGACTTTTACTTCCTCTAAATGATCAAGTTTGGTCATCTTCCCAGCAACATCGGCAACGTCGAAACGCCACCGCGCACCGGTCCGAAGACCTCACTAAATCATTCAATCGGTAGTAGCGACGGGCGGTGTGTACAAAGGGCAGGGACGTAATCAACGCGAGCTTATGACTCGCGCTTACTGGGAATTCCTCGTTCATGGGGAACAATTGCAAGCCCCAATCCCTAGCACGAAGGAGGTTCAGCGGGTTACCCGGACCGCTCGGTCAGGGAGGACACGCTGATTCCTTCAGTGTAGCGCGCGTGCGGCCCAGAACATCTAAGGGCATCACAGACCTGTTATTGCTCAATCTCGTGCGGCTAGAAGCCGCCTGTCCCTCTAAGAAGAATTGTTTGTACGCCGACAGTAAAAACCGCACATAGAGACCGGGCGAACCCGGCTCCAGCCGGCATTTGGGATGTCGAAATACGCCTATTTAGCAGGCTAGAGTCTCGTTCGTTATCGGAATTAACCAGACAAATCGCTCCACCAACTAAGAACGGCCATGCACCACCACCCACCGAATCAAGAAAGAGCTCTCAATCTGTCAATCCTTCCGGTGTCCGGGCCTGGTGAGGTTTCCCGTGTTGAGTCAAATTAAGCCGCAGGCTCCACTCCTGGTGGTGCCCTTCCGTCAATTCCTTTAAGTTTCAGCTTTGCAACCATACTTCCCCCGGAACCCAAAAGCTTTGGTTTCCCGGAAGCTGCCCGCCGAGTCATCGGAGGAACGTCGGCGGATCGCTAGCTGGCATCGTTTATGGTTAGAACTAGGGCGGTATCTGATCGCCTTCGAACCTCTAACTTTCGTTCTTGATCAATGAAAGCGTTTTTGGCAAATGCTTTCGCTTCTGTCCGTCTTGCGACGATCCAAGAATTTCACCTCTAACGTCGCAATACGAATGCCCCCATCCGTTCCTATTAATCATTACCTCGGGGTTCCGAAAACCAACAAAATAGAACCGAGGTCCTATTCCATTATTCCATGCACACAGTATTCAGGCGAAGTTTTAGCCTGCTTTAAGCACTCTAATTTGTTCAAAGTAAACGTGCCGGCCCACCTCGACACTCAATGAAGAGCACCGCGGCGGGATTGAGTTGGGCCGCCCTCTCGAGCTAAGCCCACCGGCAGGACGTCCCGCGAAACGCCAGTTAACACCGCGAACGATGAACCGGCGGCGCGGGACACAAATTCGACTACGAGCTTTTTAACCGCAACAACTTTAATATACGCTATTGGAGCTGGAATTACCGCGGCTGCTGGCACCAGACTTGCCCTCCAATTGATCCTCGTTAAAGGGTTTAGAGTGTACTCATTCCGATTACGGGGCCTCGGATGAGTCCCGTATCGTTATTTTTCGTCACTACCTCCCCGTGCCGGGAGTGGGTAATTTGCGCGCCTGCTGCCTTCCTTGGATGTGGTAGCCGTTTCTCAGGAGTAGATAACGAATGGGGGGACAACACAACACAACCTTGACCTTGAGTTTGACCCCGCCCATTTTCCCTCTCTTTCTTTCAAGGCCACTCGTTCTCTCTCTTACTTTTTCAAGGCCAATCCCTCCCACTTCCCCCACCACTTCAAGGCCAAGGCAATATTGGACCTTGATGTTTTCAAGGCCAAGGTCCCCACTTTTGCAAGGCCAACAACTTCCCTCTTTATTTATCATTCAAGGTCACTGCAGCTAATATATATAGAATTCAATACAAATTCAAAAACAGTATCTAATAAGTATTTCTCAATATTAAAGTAGTAAAAAAATGTGGTATCGTTTTACTTGTGAAGGTGTCATAATAGTGGAAGAAACGTGTTTCCACAACCAGTTAGGACACATATCTTTGGAAGGTGGTTGGGAACGTTTCTTTAATAGAGTGGTTGTGTGTGAACAGTGTAGTACTAAGGACATTTCTATTATTAATCCAGATGGGTGGAATAATTCTTTAAGTATTGACATTACTTGTAATGAAGAAGAATTTAAAGAGTTACTTAGAAAATATGGTTTCCTTTGTCATAAGTGTAAAACTCCGTGCTACACAGCTAGCCAAGTGGATCCGGAAAATGCCCAAAAAATTATAGCTATATACCACTAACTTAAATCAGCATAATGGAAGTTGACAATGGTATGTAATATGAAATTGTATGTACTTGTAGAAATTAAGTTTTAAATGTTTTCAGATCCTTACTGCTACATGCTCTTTTGCCTGTCTCCAAAGGACTGTAGTAACAGAAAATTCTTTTGTTTGAAATGTGTGAAGATTATGGCAGTGAGATTTCACATTTGTCATCTACATGTGACTTCAGTGTTAAACTACAAGTGTTTTTGGTGTAATACAGTAATAGGACAGAATTCTCAGTTGTGTGGAAATAATTTAATAAACAAAATGACTGTTAAAATATGGTATTTTAGTAGAGAGCGACAAATGATGTTTTATGATTCTGATGACTATGATTCTGACGACTCATCAAGTAGCTGTGATAGTGGTATAGAATGTTAGTTAGTTAATAAGAGTAGAAATTAGATATAAACAACTTGTAACCTTAGATTAAATTAGTATCTAGATTGTTCTTTTGGTGTATGGATAAAAGTAAATAAATGAAGTTATATAATAAACAGACTTGTGATTCTCAACATAGTATTGATTCAACTCTGACAAAGAGAGGTTGGGGTCTAATAAATAAATTAATAAATAAATTACCCATTGAATTACATATACCGGGTTATCAGTTTTGTGGCCCTGGAACCAAATTACAAGAACGAATTGCACTTGGACATAGTGGTAGAAATAAATTAGATCAGGCTTGTAAAGAACACGATATATCGTACGCCAACGAAACTAATTTGCAAAAACGACACGAAGCAGATAAGTTATTATTAAGTAAAGCAGTTGAACGTTTAAAAGCAAAAGACGCATCGTTTGGGGAAAAAGCAGCTGCATTAGCAATTGCTGGTATAATGAAAGGCAAAGTAAAATTCGGAATGGGAGCTAAAAGTAAAAAGGGTAAAAAAAAGAAGACAAAAAAACAACGAATTCTAGTTGCTCCTAAATATGGTGGTTTTTTACCATTCCTATTACCACTATTAGGTGCTCTAGGCGCTTTAGGAGGAGGAGCTGCAGGGATAGCGACTGCTGTAAATAAAGCTTCGGTAGATAAAAAAATGTTGGAGGAAACTATGCGACATAATAAAGCAATGGAAATGAGTAGCGGTAAAGGTGTAGGAAAAACTAAAGGGAAAGGTCTTTACATTGGTCCATATAAATGGTATCAGAAAAAAAACTCCCAGTAAAATTACCACGTCACGCCCTCACTAATATTGAAATAATAAAGTTTGCTCGACTATTACAAATTCCAAATTTTAGAGGTGTATATATGCGTAATAAATTACCGAAACTTATACATAAAAATGAAACAGGAATTATAAATTTAGATGAAGAAAAAAATAGTGGAACTCATTGGACAGCATATGTAAAAAATAAAAATAATATATTATACTTTGATAGTATGGGCAATTTAAAACCTCCAACAGAGATTATCAATTATTTCAAAAGTGATAATGATGGTAATAACATTACATACAATTATGATGGATATCAGAAAATGGGTTCATATAATTGTGGACAATTATGTTTAAAGTTTTTATATAGACACACATGCAAATTATAAGTTTAGTCGAATCAAAGATGCTGTTTGTATTAACAGGAAAATCAGCGATACTAAGTGCTGACTTTAATCCACCGATTGATGTTAGTGATGGTGTCTATGAACTGGGTGTTACAAATTTTGAAGTCTACAACAGTATACCGAATATTGATGAAGAAAATAATAAATTCTTTTTCGGGGATGTCGAATTTAAAATACCGACCGGTTGTTATCAATTAACCGATATAAACAACTATTTACAACATGTAATTGAAAAACAATTCAGTAATGACCTCTTATATATTACTGCAAACAATAATACATTACATACACATATCAAAGCAACAAAAGATGTTGACTTTACCAAACCAAATACTATCGGACCAGTGTTGGGATTTAATAGTCAAATAGTTCCGAAAAATGTTGGAAAAGATTCGGACAATATTGCAGACATAATGAAACTTAATTCGATTATGATTGAATGTAATATTACAATTGGAAGTTTTAAAAATGGAGAACCTGTACACATAATTTATCAATTTTTTCCAAACGTTCCACCTGGATTTAAAATAGTACAGTCACCAGATCATGTGATTTACCTACCCATTAGTGTTAAAACTATCAGAAATATTACACTTAAAATAATAGATCAAGATGAAAAGTTGGTCAATTTTCAACAAGAGACTGTAACAGTTGGATTACATTTGCAGAAGAAAGAAGAAAATGGGTATTAGTTTTAGAACTGACTCATATAAAAAGCAACAAAAGTGTAGAAAAACAGTTAGTACGAAACGAACCGTGCAACAATTAAGTAATAAAAATAAACTGTTTCTAAAATCATTAGGATTTGAATTATACACATAAAAAATGTTCGATATTGAGAAGGGTATTGAGTGGGATGAAGGTGTGGTAGGTTACAAATTTCAAAGTCATGAGGCATATACAGCCAGATATGAAAACACGGATGAAATTCGAATTCCTTTACAAGAAGATTTGTGTACACTACCATGTGATAGTTTAATTTTAATTGAGGGACAATTGGTTAAAACCGACGCGACAACCAATAAAACTGTACCAGCAACAGAAACCAAGTTTGTAAATAATGGTGTCGCTTTTTTGTTTAGTGAAATACGGTATGAAGTAAGTGGAGTAACTGTAGATACAAACACAAAGCCAGGTATTACAACAACTATGAAAAATCTGGCATCATTAAATCAAAGTGAAAGTCTGAAATTAACAATGTCTGGTTGGGATCTAAATGAAGAAGCCACTAAACCTATAGATGGATATTTTCAAGCATGTATCCCATTAAATCGACTATTAGGATTTGCAGAAGATTATAAAAATATAATGCTAAACATACCGCAAGAGTTAATATTAATTCGTAGTAATAGTGATGTCAATGCATTAATTTGTACAACAAATGAGAAAGCACGAGTTGTAATTGATAAAATTGCATGGCTAGTTCCACATATTGTGCCCGGTTTAAAGGAAGAGGTTAAATTGACAAAAACCATTGAAAAAGATAAAGAAATTGCAGTACCATACAGAAGCTGGGAACTTCATTCGCTGCCACTCTTTACAAATACTACAAAGTGTAGTTGGCCTGTGAAAATCTCTACAAAATTTGAAACACCTCGTTATATTATCTTTGGCCTTCAAAGCAATAGAGAAGGACAACTTGATAAAAATATGAGTAAATTTGATAGAGGCGATATAACCAATATGAGAGTATTTCTAAATAATGAACGATATCCGTATGAAAATTTAAATATTTCATATAAAAAACACCATTTCGGTATATTATATGAAATGTTTACAAACTTTAGATCCCGATACTATTATACAGATAAAAAAGAAACACACATTACACCTACACAGTTTTTCGACAGTTATCCACTAATCATAATTGATTGTTCGATGCAAAAAACTGGTTTACAAACACAGTCTATTGCACTGAGAATTGAATTTGATACAGACACCGGTATAAGTGAGGGAACCACCGCATATGCATTAGTCATTAGTGATCGAGCCTTTACATATACACCGTTGACAAAATCTGTAAAACAAGTCTAAATTAATATTAATAGTGATGGAGAACGAAGTGATTATAGACGTTCAAGGTTACAAAATTGGAAAAAAGTTTATAGTTAAAGAACTGGCTGCTTTAAGAGGAGACAAACTCGCACACTATGTTTTTCAACCCCCTTTCCCTTCACAACTCTTGAATCCTCAAGATGAAAAACAAGTAAAATGGTTAATGAAGAATTATCATTGTATTGACTGGAATATGGGACATATTCCATATTGGAAACACGTACAAGTTATAAACAATGTGTTGAAGGATGTTGACAAAATTTACGTAAAAGGAAAAGAAAAAGCCGAATTTTTGAAAAAATATACACATAAACAAGTTATTGAATTTCCACAACAACCAACATTACACGCCGATAAAGTTAAATGCATGTACCATCTGAACGATAACGCATATTGCAGTCTACATAATGTATTTTTTTTAAAACAAACATTTCGTTAAAAGTGTACAAAACATTGTGTAAATAATCTCAACTCATCAGTCTATTAGTAATCATGGATCAAGAGAGTTGGATAACGTGTCGTAATAATCCAGGACATCGCCTGAAAGTAAAACATCTTCGACGACATTTACGAAGATGTCTTCCACATCGTGAATATTCTTGGAGGAGTTTTGATTGCGGAAATGGGAATTATTTTGATTCAACTTTATCCCATAATACTAATAATGATTATCAACAATCATCGAGAAGCAATTTTGAAAATACAAACTCTTCAAAAAATATTTTTTGTAATGATATGGAATATTAATTGAATTAATTAATTGTAGTATTTATAAATAAATGTTATAGATTTATAAACATTTGTATTTTTTTCATAATATTTACCACTCCCTTACACTTTCAATAATCCTTATACACCACCCAAAAAAATTCATTTTATTTATAAAAAAAGAGTTGATTATTGCAGTGGATATGAGTGATTTTTCTCATTTTTTCAATAAATTAAACAGGTTAACGATGTCCTTGAAACAGGCGGTTACACTCCATCCTGTCTACATAGGTCTTCTTTTTACATTTTTTTGTGTCTATATGTTAACCTTGATGGAATACACCAATGTAGTTGCAGTAAGTGCATACAAAGAAGTTGACCTTGACGGGAGCTTTTAACAATTTATAAATGTGCAGAGAGTGAATGCAGAAATTCATTCTGTGTTGTACAGGTAGTCTGTGTACGAAATAATGTGTTCAAATTATTTTGCTAATTTTAAACCGTGCACTCATGGTGACGAGTGTTGTCAGTGTCCCGGTCCCTCAACTAGGACAACTGTAAGTAACCAGTCATCAAAGTTATTATTTAAAGTATTGAAGGGAAAAGTTGCAAATCCCTATCAAAACCGTAGTGGTTTTAATAGGGATAAACCTAGAATCAATATCGTTTCTGATGTAATTATTAGACCTACTTATTCAAAATTAATCAAAAATGATGAGACACAATTTGAACAATTTGCCAAGTCGTCTTTAAGTCAATCTTTGAGGGAAGATTGTTTTGAAGAGGATGAGATTGAATGTAGTCAGTTAAGTGTGAAAGAGAAGCAATTAGCTAATCACGCTGTTGCTAATATTGTTCAAATCGTTGATGAGGATGATGATGATTCTATGGTTATTCCTTTATCACAACCTGATAGTGAATTATCGTTTTCTTTACCATTCACGCAATACCTGGCTCAACATGGTATTGAAAATGATTATTCGGACGACATCTCGTTGACCTTAATAGACCAGTTTATTAACGAAGACGAGGCGGTGTCCAATCCGGTTGTGGATGAAGGAACTTGTCCCATCAATAATTCGATTACCGATGAGTTAAATGTATTTGATAATGATATGGTCGTGGTGGAAGAACCCCCAATCTCTCCCAGTCCACCACTACCACCACAAAGCCCCTTCGTTGAGCCAGTGTTTACCCGCCCCGTTACACCAATATCTCCTGAAGCGGCACCCGCGGTATTAACTCAACCCCCTATGATAATATCGCAGGACATCATTGACGCCTTATCGGAGCCTTGGGTTGAGGTGGAAAACATTATCAATGGTAACGTTGAACATCCCCCTCAACCCAATTCACCGATTATTGAGGAAAATGATGTTCTGCCAGAGAGATTGGTGGTGGTAGAGACCGAAAATAACATCATTCGGTCACCACAACCTTCACCACCACCGTCACCCATAATATTATCACAGGGCGTCAATGACATGCAACAACCATCTGTCATTGACGCACTGGCAGAGCCGTGGGTTGAAGAGAGGAGGCAGGGTGAAGAGATGGATGTTGAAAATGACATCATTCAACCCTCTCAATTGTCACCCATTCTAGGGCAAACAAATAATAGGATTGAGAATAGGGTGGAGGGTGGAGACGATGACGACGACGATGACATCATTCCACCCACTCCCCCTCACTCACGATCAAGGAGGCGTCGGCGCCCTAGAAAGCCTCGTAGACGTTCGCGAAAGTCGCCATTAATATTAATTATTAATAATTATAATATTAATATTAATATTAATGATGTTAATATTAATAATTAATATTAATAAATCCTATTTCCATCCCACAATCATATCAAGTACATTTAATTCGAACGCGATTTTCCAAATTTTAACATCATACTACCTACAACACGATGGCAAGCATGCTGCTCCTCCTCGAGGTCTTGCTGGATACCTATCTCTGAACACAAAAAAATATATATTTATATAGTATAAATAAAAGTCATTCAAAGATAGTAACAGAAGGCAGCAAATTTATAATTAAACTTTGTTAGTAACCTGTTTAATTTATTGATTTATATTTTCATAAGAAAATGCATCACTGTGAAAACTGTAATAAACAATTTACAACCCGTCAATCACGACTACGCCACGAAAAGCTCTATTGTCAAGTGGTCAAAAAACAGGAAAATGGAGGACCGGCCGCCAAAAAACAGAAAATATGTCATTCAACTGGTAAGTTTTAACTAATAGGTACTCTATTTTTCAATAATTTTTCTTTTCTAGCTAGCAACAATTATATGTGCGTTACATGTAATCAAGAAATTGCTCCAAAGCTTATTACGGCCCATGAGAGAAGTAGACAGCATAGAAATAATTGTCAAAGTACTCCCTTGGAGGATGGGGTGTTTGCACTCAGCAGTGCATTTAAATCACGCATCGCTTCATATAGGATTTGTGATGAGGGCCATTATATCGATTTAAATGAATTTATGGATAAAATTCACAATAAATTACTTAGACTTATTGTTTCACAAATTGAAAAATTTAGTACAATCAAAATAAATTTGGAATTATTTGGATTGTATACCATTGAGTCAAAAAATATATTTGATGTAAAATCTTTCAATACTACTAACAGAATTGTCACTTTAGGCACGAATATTAGGAATATGTTGCATGACTTTCAAGAAGTTATTAGTCAAAAAATGATGGATTTTTTGGAACGAGATTCAGGTAGTTATATATTGTAAAAATCTTTATAATACAATTATTTTTTTGCTTCTTTGTTTTAGGCTGGACACTTGTGAAAATCTTACATTTAGAATTAAATGTAAACTATTACAATCCATTGAAAGCTTCATCGTATATCCCACTACCGCCAAGCGTGAAAATGAAGAGGGCAATAGTTAATGTTCAAAATCAGGATATTCATTGTTTTGGTTGGAGTGTCGTAGCAGCAGTGTGTCTACCTATGGGACCAGAACATTTACCCAGTTCATATCCACATTGGTCGACACTTTTTAATTTCCAAGGTATTGAATTTCCTGTAAAACTGGATAGTATTGCAAAATTTGAAAGTCAAAATAATGTCTCTATTAATGTTTACGGACTTGAATTACTTTATGTAAACAATAAGGTAAAATTTGAAATTGTGGGACCATTATATTTTACAAACTTTAAGAAACCGGTTACACATAAATTTATTATTGTTGAGTGATAACGATGGTAATCAACATTACTGTACAATAACTAATTTGCCACGTTTAGTATCTTCCCAACTCTCAAAACATCATCATTCAAAATTTTTCTGTGATGGATGTCTACAATATTTCACAACCCAAGCTTTATTAGATAGACATTCTTCGACTGATTGTGGAAAACTTTATGCTAGAATCCCAAATAATGAATTAATAACAAATAGATTTGGTTATAATGTTCCCGCTAATGTATTAGAATTTCAAAATTATCATCATAAAATGACTATCCCATTTATTGTTTATGCTGATTTCGAATGTTTATTGAAACCTATGAGTACAGTTGCACCAAATCCAAATCAATCATTTTCGATAAAAACTTTTCTCCATCAACCATATTCATGTGCATATTACATTAAATGTTCATATAACGATCAATTATCTAAATTCCAAAGTTTTCGAGGACAGTCATCTGTGGTTGACTTTATTACAGCATTAGAAATAGATTTGATAGAGATTTATAAAAAGTATTTAAGTATTGTACAACCAATGCTTCCATTAACTATTCAAGAAGAGTTTGATTATCTTACAGCAACGGAATGTCATATTTGTCAAAAACCTTTTCAACAGAATGATATTAAAGTAAAAGATCACTGTCATTTAACGGGTCGTTATAGGTCCGCTGCGCACAGTAATTGTAACTTGAATTTTCAAATTCCAAATTTATTCCGATAGTATTTCATAATTTAACAAATTATGATAGTCACTTATTCATTAAAGAGTTGGCCCTTGAAGAAAGTGAAATTAATATTCTTGGTAAAACTAAAGAGAAATATATTACATTTTCGAAAAAAATTTGTGTAGGCGAATATCTAAATTCAAACAATCGAATAGTCAAGGAGCACTTACACTTGCGTTTTATAGATAGTTTTCAGTTTTTGACATGTTCATTAGAAAAACTGGCAGCAGCCTTGGATGATGCTCAATGTATGGAAGTAAAACGATACTTTCCCGTTGACAGAGAATTTCAGTTAATTAGACAGAAAGGGGTTTTTCCATATTCATTTATCGATGATTTTTCTAAATTAGATCTCACGGAATTACCACAAAAAATTGATTTTTACGATAAACTTCGCGATGAGCATATTTCTGAAGATGATTATCAACGAGCTAATACCGTATGGAATACATTCCATTGTCAGACTCTAGGCGAATATTCTGATCTCTATTTAAAAAGTGATATTTTGCTATTAGCTGATGTCTTTGAGAATTTTCGAAACATGTGCCTTAAGCATTATGAACTTGATCCAGCACATTACGTGACTGCACCATCTCTTAGTTGGAATGCTATGCTTAAATTTACCCATGTAAAATTAGAATTATTGACTGATATAGATATGTTGCATTTTTTCAAAAAAGGGATTCGTGGGGGAGTTAGTACATGTGTTAAACGAGCGGCTCAAGCAAATAATAAATTTCTTCCAAATTATGACCCTTCGAAACCGACATCATACATTTTATACCTCGATGCAACAAATCTCTATGGTTGGGCTATGAGTGAAGTACTCCCTTTAGGTGGATTTACTTGGCTAACGCAAGACGAAATTAATTCACTTAGTATTATGGATTTGACTGATACCACACCTGAAGGTTATGTCCTTGAAGTAGATATCTCTTATCCTCATCATTTACACAACTCTCATAATGATATGCCATTTCTACCTGAAAATTTAATTCCACCAAACGGAAAATGTGCTAAACTCATTCCAAATCTATGTGCTAAAACAAACTACATAATACACTATCGAAATTTAAAACAAGCTCTACAAAATGGACTAGAATTGACAAAAATTCATAGAGTACTAAAATTCAATCAATCGTCATGGCTCAAACCATATATTGATTTAAATACGAAATTACGAAATCAGACTAAAAATAAGTTTGAAAAAGATTTATTTAAACTCATGAATAATAGTGTGTATGGAAAAACCATGGAAAATGTCGATAATCGGGTAGATATTAAACTGGCTACACATTGGAAAAAAAACGGTCACAAGTATGGAGCAGAGACATGGATAGCCAAACCACAATTTAAAAATTGTTCTATTTTTACTGAAAATTTAGTTGCAATAGAAATGAATAAAGTTCAAGTAACGTATGATAAACCTATTTATGTAGGATTCAGTATATTGGAAATTTCAAAAACTTTAATGTATGACTTTTTTTATAATTTCCTTAAAGTTAAGTATGGAAATAATGTACAGCTTTTGTATACGGATACGGATTCATTAATTTTAGAAATTTATACGGAAAACGTATATAATGATATTAAACAGAATATCGATCGGTTTGATACTTCAAATTATCCCGAGAATAATATTCATGATATTCCTAAAACTGTGTCTGTTATCGGTAAAATGAAAGATGAGTATGCTGGTGTACCAATTGTACTACTTTATGGCACCGGTGCCAAAGCATATTGTGTGCAAACAGTGAATGATTTAATTAAAAAGGCTAAAGGTGTAAGTAAACATGTAATTGATAAATCTCTAACACTGTTACAATATCGGGCAATTGCAACAAATCCTTCATCTTCATCAGTTTTCTGTGTTATGAACGTTTTCAAATCTTATTTACATAATATGTATACCGAATTAAGGAATAAAATAGCACTGTCTAATTTCGATGATAAACGATACATTTTAGGTAATTCAATTGATACATTAGCCTGGGGACATTACGATATTGATAGAGATCGAAATTTAGATTCTCTAATTAGAGAATTGCAAAAATATGTGGAACCCACTGATTGAATTTTACCTTATTGTAGATATGTAACGATATGTAACCATTTATTTATACTACATAGTTATTATTATTATGTATTTATAATTGATGTAATGTGTAAAGTATTTTTATTTGTATTTTGTAAGTCAACAATGAAACTTGTGCAACAAAAAGATTTATTAAAAATTTCTAATCACGACTATTCAGTTTGTGTACCCTATCAACAGTTTCCTAAACATAATACTTTATTCAATAATAGTGTAAAAAGAGGACTAGTGGTTGGACGTTCTGGATGTGGAAAAACAAATGTGATATTAAGTCTCTTGCTGCATCCAAATGGATTACGCTTCACAGACATTTACTTATTTTCAAAAACGCTACAACAACCAAAATATCAATTTTTAAAATCGGTTCTGGCACCTCTCGATAAAGTCGGTTACTATGAATATGAAGATGGTGCCGAAATTCCCCCTCCTAAAGAAATCAAACCCTATTCCATAATAATATTTGATGATGTAGTCACTTGTAACCAAAATATAATACGTGATTATTTTTGCTTTGGTAGGCATTATAATATCGATTGTATATTTATAAGCCAAACGTATTCTTCCATTCAGAAACAATTAATTCGTGATAATGCTAATTTTATAATTATCTTTCCTCAGGATGTATTAAATTTAAAACATATTTTTAATGATCACGTTGGTACAGATATGTCATTTGAAACCTTTCAGAAAATGTGTTCACAGTGTTGGCAAAAACCGTATGGATTTGTTACTATTGATAAGGATGCTGAACAAGACAATGGGCGTTATCGTAACGGTTTTGATCAGTTCATTAAAATATAAATGTAAATGTTTGTCAAAGATTTATTTATTAGTCGACGATCGACATGGATAAACGTTTAGCTTTAGAGCTGGATAAGGCAAGACGACACGTTAAACAAAAAGTACGATCATTATCTTCACACATTGCAAGTTCGCAAAGACGTTTCGCAACCCACATTCAACCTCTAACCGATCCAATAAAAAGTTTAATTTCTGAAATTAAACATGAACGCGAAGTTGTCCCAAAACAGGAAAAAATATCAATTCATCATGAGATCAAACAACCGGAGGCGAAGCGACTTTTTGAGTCAACGACTACAAGCCGTAGTACTACATCGCTCGATCCACGATTCAGTTTAATGCGACAACATGCGACTGCTAGCACACCCAGAGAGGAGGGAGAGTCACTCAGGAACGTGACCATTGGAAAGTTGCAAGAAACATTAATAAATTTGTCAAAAACCGATGCATTTCGCCATTTTCTTAAACAATGGACCGGTTTTACCTCGACAGTACATTGAAGATATGATTATTAACACAGAAAACAAATTTGATCATCAATATGGTGTGAGACATGGAACCGAGGCAAATAAATTTTTTATTGGCAATTCTGAAATTGATTTCAAAGACGATCATGTAATCGTTCAAAATGTAGCTTATCCTGATACACCTGGATTGTATGAATTATTATTTAAAAAAAATCCAACTAATTATACTCAATCAGATTTAGAAACTTATCGAAATATTGTCATTCGAACCAATGCAGACAGAAAAAACTATAAACCAAATGCACAAATTCTGGGTAATGTAGGGAACAAATATAAAACAATTATTCGACATTTCTCGAGACAGCCACTTCAGGAACACCGTGCATCTCAGTCGCCGCCATTTTACAGTGATACTGAAGAAAGCCTTGATGCCGATCAAGGTCAATCGACTCCTGTCCAGCAACGAAGCCGCAGTAGTAGTCTTTCAATTCTCGTACCACCAGCACGTAAACAGTATCCGCGACTTCGCAACATACCTGCAATACAACGATTGCAGGCTCAAGGTCATGAACAATCAACTCCGACAAGTAGTATCCAACCAATATCAAAAAGAGTTAAGGGTGGTGGTATTCTTCGCACATTGGCTTTAACAGATAAAAATTTAGAATTTGTTCCCTACAAAAATCCCAACACACTCGTAAATAGACTACGTCTTTTATTATCATCGACAGTAGCTGGTAATAATAATCATATGAATGAAATCAATCGCATCATAACAGAATTGCGTGAATCGAAAATAATTCGTTAATAATTTAGAGACGACTTGTATATATTGCAAACACATTATATTTTATAGTTAGTATTTCTACATACTTTATTCATTCAATAGACAAGAATATGACATTAGATAAATTTGGTGAACACATTAGTGAACACAGAATTCGGACAACTTTACAACGTGTCAAATCTTTCTCATATACCACAATCTCACTCTTTGGGACACTGGATCCAGCTAAAAAACTTTTTGTATTATTTAATATTGGTACGAATTATATTTTCCCATTAAAAGAAGCAACGATTACGTCTGTACATGGTAGTCCATCGAGCGGGTGGATTGCATTAATTAATTCGAAACAAACTACGAATTTAATTGGTCAAATTTTACGTGAAGGTGACAAACTATCATTTAAATATGGACCCAAAACATCAGAAGCTAAACCGATATATATAGAAATAGTTTTAAAAGTACCAATCCACCATGAAGCGTAGTGATTTAAATATTAAGCGTCAAGTTGTTAATGAACTACATGCACCGGCGAGAGTGAACTTTAAAAGACGACGTGTGATAGTGAAAGGTTTAAATGATTTATTGCAACTCGATCTGGTTGAAATGATACCATATTCACGCGTCAATAAAGGCTTTAAGTATATCTTAATGGTTATCAATGTTTTTTCTAAATTTGTATGGGCTGTTCCATTAAAGAATAAGTCGGCTTTAAGTGTTGTAAATGCAATGAGTGAAATTTTAAAAACTCGACGTAACGTTCCTAAAAACATTCAAACAGATCTGGGAAAGGAGTTTTACAATAAACATTTTCAACAATTAATGAATAAATACAAAATTAATCACTACAGTTCTTATTCGAATTTAAAAAGTAGTGTCGTCGAGCGCGTGAATCGAACAATCAAGGGAATGATGTATAAAGAATTTTCGGTGCAAGGTCACTACAACTGGATAAACATTTTACCTGACATAATAAAAAAATACAATAATACCAGACATAAGACTACTGGTTTAAAACCGATTTCAATAAATAAGAAAAACGAACGCAAAGTTTTGGATCAAGTTTATAGTCATCTTAAAACAATGGACATTTATAAACCCAAATTTAAAGTTGGTGATTTTGTTCGAATTAGTAAACATCGACATCTTTTTAAGAAAGGGTACACCCCAAATTGGAGTAATGAAGTATTTACAGTTTCGAAGGTTCAAAATACTAATCCTAGAACTTATTTGCTACAAGATGTTTCTGGAGAAACAATACGAGGAGGTTTCTACACTGAAGAATTACAAAAAGTTAAATATCCGAATGTATATCTCGTTGAGAAAGTTTTACGAAAGAAAGGTAACCGTTTATTCGTCAAGTGGAGTGGAATGGATAAAACTCATAACTCTTGGATTAATTCATCGGATATTACATAGATAATTATTATTATTATGAATTGTTTTTTTAATAAAATAAACTATAAGGAATCGATTAAAACACTTTATTTCATCAATATTATAGGTAGTACATTAAATATCCTTAAATCTATTATAAATCCTCCATATTATTCTACCACTTATTTAATTATAAACTA
>NW_026986648.1:127500-137508 GCF_031307605.1 Tribolium castaneum | reverse complement strand
TGATGATCAATTCTCATACAAAATTCTTTATTATGCGTCGAACGGAAAAGCAACAACGGGTCGTCTTGCATTAAGCGGATCTGTTGTTACGTTTTTCGATTTATTTTATAAATCGATTGTAAACGTGCCGTAAACGACGTTTTCAAAGAATTTTTTCGAACATTAACACGAATCAATATTGTCGAAAGATGGTTATGTGCTAACGTTTTATTATTGCTTTCGCAGTGCCGGTCTTAGCGTATTTCCATCATCGTATTCGCTTCGAAAAAAAGTACTAATACACAGTGGTGGTGTATAATTAATGTGCAAGAGATGTTGTTGTTGTTGTTGTAGTATTTGTATATGGTTGGAGTTATTTATAATAACAAACAAGAATGAATGAATGAATAATAATGGTGTCTGCCAATACGATCGTACTTTATGTACACGACTAAAACTTTATACATACAAACCATAATAATAAATAAACTCGAAACAACCAACAACAAAATTAATACGCTACTGTACATACAAATACACATTTATACATACCATCATTTTACTTAACCGATGGTGAGTGATGTTTGAAAAATAAACGCTTAGGCTTACGGTTTTGTAAGCCAGTCTTTGCGTATTTTCTTCATCGTATTCGCTTCGGAAAAAAGAAAATAAAGATGGTGTATAATTAATGTGTAAAAGAGATGTTGTAGTTGTAATTTAATTTGTAAATGGTTGGAGTTTATTAATAAATAAAAGGGGCTGTCTATTCGTCTGTACTTTATGTACAAGACTAAAACTTTATACATACAAACCATAATAATAAATAAACTCGAAACAACCAACAACAAAATTATTACGCTACTGTACATACAAATACACATTTATACATACCATCATTTTACTTTACCGATGGTGAGTGATGTTTGAAAAATAAACGCTTAGGCTTACGGTTTTGTAAGCCAGTCTTTGCGTATTTTCTTCATCGTATTCGCTTCGGAAAAAAGAAAATAAAGATGGTGTATAATTAATGTGTAAAAGAGATGTTGTAGTTGTAATTTAATTTGTAAATGGTTGGAGTTTATTAATAAATAAAAGGGGCTGTCTATTCGTCTGTACTTTATGTACAAGACTACAAAAACGTTTTATAACAATAAAAAGCTCGAAACAACCAATAACAAAATATACTACTACTATACTACTATACATACAAACGCACATTTATAAATACATAAAATCAATTTACTTTATCGATAGTGAGTGATGTTTGGAAAAAAACGCTTAGGCTTACGGTTTTCGGGTACCTGGGTTCCGCATGCGTCGAAGTAATAATTTACTTTAACGACGCGACGAACCGTAGGAATCTAAATAAAAAAGTTTATTAACTTTTTTAGATTCTGTGGGTTTTAAATGATATACGCCCGACTGACGAAGGAACGTTTTGCACTGCCTGTGCTTTTCTTTTGATTCGTTTTTATGTCGACGGACGTTCTTAGAATGCCCACCAAACGACGTATCACACAAAACACCCTACAATTGTATTGTTTGGTAAATATTGTTGTGATTAAGTTTGTAGCTGTGGCGTTTGTTTGAAGAAAACGTCTGGTTTTTCGACATATTTTCTATTTAATAAATATACATAATGCTTATCGCAAAAGGAGCAGAGTTTTATAGACAAAGTTGATAGAGAAAAAAAACCTAATAGATATATATACGTATTTATAAAACGTTAATATCATCGGGTTATTCTTTATGTAAACTTAAACTATAACTGCATACTCTTTTCGATAAGTAGAAACAAATGCCACTTTAATTAAATAAAATATTATAAAATATAACGCCGAACGTTTCTTTCGATTGGTCCGTTTCTCACATATACATCACAATTGTAATAACCTTAAGTAGTTATTTTTGTTGTTGTGTGATGATGAAACGATTTCGATGTGGAACGGTGCGTTATGTAATAATATTTTAAATTTGTTTGAAAAGATTACCCTGAACGGTGGATCACTTGGCTCGTGGGTCGATGAAGAACGCAGCTAATTGCGCGTCAACTTGTGAACTGCAGGACACATGAACATCGACATTTCGAACGCACATTGCGGTCCTCGGATATACTGTTCCCGGACCACTCCTGGCTGAGGGTCGTGTCAATTTCAAAGACTGCTCGGTTTTTGTCTTAAACACAGCGCACAATGTTGTGTAGACAATTACGTCGGAGCGTGTTGGGTGCAAATATGACGCGTTACTATAATTGTTAATTGATTGTCGGTTGTCATAATAAAATATTATGCAACGTAGACAACAATAAAAACAATATAAAAAATAACGCGGCATCCTAAAACGCAATAGCGGCTGACATTCTTATTAGTTTGTTGGTACAAGTTGGTTTAGACGTAGCACGTCCGATATTAAAAAGCAGCCACAACGCTTAAATTTCGAACGAAGCGATCGTCGTGTCCGAGACGTTAAAGTTGTTTATATGCATATTTTATGCACTATAATTAACAACAACAACATTCTCGCAACGACGTCAGATCGATGTTTGAAATTGTTTGGAGGCAGCCATATAAACGGAATACGTGTAATTATCGTCTGACAAAATAAAGGCAAATTTATATTTGCGACCTCAGAGCAGGTGAGACTACCCGCTGAATTTAAGCATATTATTAAGCGGAGGAAAAGAAACTAACTAGGATTTCCTTAGTAGCGGCGAGCGAACAGGAAAAAGCCCAGCACTGAATCCCGCGGCCGAAACCGGACGCCGGGAAATGTGGTGTTAGGGAGGATCCGTCATCCCGAGATTGTGCGACGCGTCCAAGTCCATCTTGAACGGGGCCACAGCCCATAGAGGGTGCCAGGCCCGTAGTGACCGTTGCCGATAACGGGAGGATCTCTCCTCAGAGTCGGGTTGCTTGAGAGTGCAGCCCTAAGTGGGTGGTAAACTCCATCTAAGGCTAAATATGACCACGAGACCGATAGCGAACAAGTACCGTGAGGGAAAGTTGAAAAGAACTTTGAAGAGAGAGTTCAATAGTACGTGAAACCGTTCAGGGGTAAACCTGAGAAACCCGAAAGGTCGAAAGGGGAGATTCAGCGTGACTCGATAGCGGCGCTAAATGATCGTGCGACGAACGGCGTACGCGTCGTTCGCGCCTTTTGTTTATGCGAACCGAAGTCGAACGCGTGCACTTCTCCCCCAGTAGGACGTCGCGATCCTTTGGGTGTCGATCTAAGGCCCGCGGTGGAGCCCGTTCGAACGGTTCGCCGTTTCGGACGAACCCGCGGTGTTTCCCGGTCGACTCGCTCGAAGGTATGCATATGGCGCCGGGCCGCTACACAGTTAGCGTCCGACCATTGGCAAGCGCGTTCGTTTATGACGGTAATCGCACCTGGTGTCGGTTCTGTCTACGAATGGCTGTTCGCCAATGAGTTCTCGGACAGACTCGGTTGAAACGCCGATCTGCGACGCTATAGCTTTGGGTACTTTCAGGACCCGTCTTGAAACACGGACCAAGGAGTCTAGCATGTGCGCGAGTCATTGGGACATGACTAAACCTAAAGGCGCAATGAAAGTGAAAGTTCGTCTTGCACGGACTAAGGGAAGATGGGCGGCCGTTACGGCTGTCGCCCCGCACTCCCGGGGCGTCTCATTCTCATTGCGAGAAGAGGCGCACCAAGAGCGTACACGCTGGGACCCGAAAGATGGTGAACTATGCCTGGTCAGGACGAAGTCAGGGGAAACCCTGATGGAGGTCCGTAGCGATTCTGACGTGCAAATCGATCGTCGGAACTGGGTATAGGGGCGAAAGACTAATCGAACCATCTAGTAGCTGGTTCCCTCCGAAGTTTCCCTCAGGATAGCTGGCGCTCGTCGCTTACGAGTTTCATCCGGTAAAGCGAATGATTAGAGGCATTGGGGTCGAAACGGCCTCAACCTATTCTCAAACTTTAAATGGGTGAGATCTCCGGCTTGCTCGAACTTTATATGAAGCCGCGAGACTCGAATCAGAGTGCCAAGTGGGCCATTTTTGGTAAGCAGAACTGGCGCTGTGGGATGAACCAAACGCCGAGTTAAAGCGCCTAAATCGACGCTTATGGGATACCATGAAAGGCGTTGGTAACTTAAGACATCAGGACGGTGGCCATGGAAGTCGGAATCCGCCAAGGAGTGTGTAACAACTCACCTGCCGAAGTTACTAGCCCTGAAAATGGATGGCGCTGAAGCGTCGTGCTTATACTCGGCCGTCAGCGGCATGTGCGGTCGGTTATTTAATTAACCGGCCATGAAGCCCTGACGAGTAGGAGGGTCGCGGCGGTGAGCGCAGAAGGACTGGCCGTGAGGCCGTCTGGAGCCGCCGTCGGTGCAGATCTTGGTGGTAGTAGCAAATACTCCAGCGAGGCCCTGGAGGACTGACGTGGAGAAGGGTTTCGTGTGAACAGCCGTTGCACACGAGTCAGTCGATCCTAAGCCCTAGGCGAAAGCCGATGTTGATGTGGTGTAGATATGTCGTTGGTTCGTTTTTAATTCGAACGTAAACGTACGAAGCGAGCACACACCCATTGGGCGAAAGGGAATCCGGTTCCTATTCCGGAACCCGGCAGCGGAACCGTTAATAATTCGGGCCCTCGCAAGAGAGTTCGTCGGGGCAACCCAAAAGGACCCGGAGACGCCGTCGGGAGATCCGGGAAGAGTTTTCTTTTCTGCATGAGCGTTCGAGTTCCATGGAATCCTCTAGCAGGGAGATATGGTTTGGAACGCGAAGAGCACCGCAGTTGCGGCGGTGTCCGGATCTTCCCCTCGGACCTTGAAAATCCGGGAGAGGGCCACGTCGAGGCGTCGCGCCGGTTCGTACCCATATCCGCAGCAGGTCTCCAAGGTGAAGAGCCTCTAGTCGATAGAATAATGTAGGTAAGGGAAGTCGGCAAATTGGATCCGTAACTTCGGGATAAGGATTGGCTCTGAGGATCGGGGCGTGTCGGGCTTGGCGAGGAAGCGGGTCGCGGCTGACGTGCCGGGCCTGTGCGAGGTGAAGCGTTGTTCCGTTTCGGCGGTCAATGTCGAATCCGAGTTCGGTCCCGTGCCTTTTGGCCTCCCGCGGAACCGTCTTGCTGCGAGGCTCCGGGTGCGCCCGTCAGGGCGTCCGGAAGTCCTCTTCGGCCGCCATTCAACGGTCAGCTCAGAACTGGCACGGACCGGGGGAATCCGACTGTCTAATTAAAACAAAGCATTGCGATGGCCCCTGCGGGTGTTGACGCAATGTGATTTCTGCCCAGTGCTCTGAATGTCAACGTGAAGAAATTCAAGCAAGCGCGGGTAAACGGCGGGAGTAACTATGACTCTCTTATGGTAGCCAAATGCCTCGTCATCTAATTAGTGACGCGCATGAATGGATTAACGAGATTCCCGCTGTCCCTACCCACGAGTCGGCTTCGTGCAATTGCCGGGTACGGATGTGTTTCTCGCGCGTAGGTGAAAAACATAACCTAAAAATCGGTTTTGGCACGTTTTTCGTTGCTCCGCAGCAAGGGGGCACCTTTCTCGGGGCTCTGTGTCGTGGTCGGTTGTGCTGGTGAAATTTTCTGGACTTAGAAAAATTTTGCGTTTTTCGGGACTTAGAAAAATTTTTTCAGGTGGATTTCAGGTGATTCGAAAAAATCGTCTCAGGACATCGGGAATCGGTCCTGAGGGTTTGTTTAGTGTCCATTCGGAAAAATCTGTTATTGTTTAAAAAATTTTTTTTTTGGTTATTTCTTTGGTTCAATTTTACTCTTGGGACTTAGAAAAATTCTTGGACTTAGAAAAATTGCAGGTTTCTCGTTTCGTTTATTTTCTAAGTCCCACTCGGGACTTAGAATAGTTTTAGTGATCTTGGTTGAGTTTTACTCTTGGGACTTAGAAAAATTCTTGGACTTAGAAAAATTGCAGGTTTCTCGTTCCTTTATTCTCCAAGTCCCACTCGGGACTTAGAATAGTTTTAGTGATCTTGGTTGAATTTTACTCTTGGGACTTAGAAAAATTCTTGGACTTAGAAAATTTCAAAAGGTTTCTCGTTTCGCTTATTCTCTAAGTCCCACTCGGGACTTAGAATAATTTTGTTGAACGGGGTCAAAATTTTTTTGGAATCATAATGGGGACTAGAAGAAGTAGCGTGTCCAGTAAAAGGTCAAGGCTCGACGATGACAGTAATGAGGAATTTGACGAGGTGGAGCATGTCAAAGCGATTAAGGACGACCTTCTGAAGATCCTTTTTAATGAGGCAAACAAGTGTAACAAGGGCGCGATTGAGCAGATTCTAAATAGGTTCGAGGACCTGGAACTGGTGACAATGCGTCTGATTAGAGATAACAGTTTCTTAGAGGGGAGGATTAAAGAAATGAAGAAGTATTCCACTACAGGAGAGGAAATAAAGAATCAAAAGGAGGGAGGACTGGTGGTGCCCGTAAGTAACAACGTGGTGAAAAGTTATGCTATAGTAGTGAAAGGAAAGGATGAGAACGCCTCAAAAATAAAGGAAAAATTGATGAAGGTTGAAACGGACGCCAAAATTCAGGCGGTAAAGCAATCAAGAGCAGGAGGGTTGGTTATTCAGACCACCAATGAAAAAGACTTGAATAAGATAAAGGACCAGATTAATAAACAGGAGCAGGGCTGGACGATTGAAGAAGCGAGGAGAAGAGACCCAACATTGTTGGTCTACGATGTCCCAGAGAAAATCGATAATGAAGAATTCGCTAAAGAAGTGTACAAAAAGAACGTGGCCGCGTTGATGGGAGAGGAGGAATTTATAAAGGAGTTTAGAGTGGTGAGTAAGAGAAACAGTGAAAAGGGTGAAAAAGGCAAAAAAGGGTTAGAAAATGGAAAGGAAAATATTATGATTGGTGCGTCACCACGTGTGTGCAAGTTACTGCTCCAACAGGGAAGGGTATATATAGGGTGGACAAGCTTAAAAATAAAGGAGTGGTATAGTGTTCTAAGATGTCATAAATGTTATGAATATGGCCATAGCTTACAGAACTGTAAGGCTAAGAATGTGGTGTGTAGAAGGTGCTGTGAAGAAGGACATCAGATTAGGGAATGCAAAAAAACCTTGGAAGTTTGCCGCAACTGCAAGCGGGCAGGTAGGGAATATGGACACTCGGTGCTGTCGGCTGGATGTCCTGAGTTTTCGGAGAGGCTCAGATTGGCTAAAGAGAAACAGCGGGTAAATGACGTCCTTAATGGTTAGATGGTGTCAGGTTAATTGTGGTAGGGGTGAAAGGGCAATGAATGATCTGAGCGTGTATATGGTAGAGGAGAAAGTGAGTGTGTGCCTGATACAGGAACCGTATGAATGGAAGCAGAATGTAAGGGGGATGCCACTTCATTTCAGAGTGATATCCAGTAAGAAAGCGGCGATCGTAGTGAATGATGAAAGTATAGAAGTGATGGAGGTTGGAGAATTTAGAAGGGAGTGGGCTGTATGTGCTTGGTTGAAAGGTGACTTTGGTGAATGTGTGGTATGTTCGCTTTATTGTGTGTATGGTGAGGGAATGGAGGACAAGGCTGCGTACCTAGAGGAGCTTTGGCGTAAATTCGGTAGACTAAAGATGCTGGTAGGGCTTGATGCCAATGCGGTGTCCCCCCTGTGGCACAGCAAATGGGAAGGATGGAGGGAGGATGAAAGGGTTGTTCGTGGAAGGGTACTGGAGGAGGTTATTTTGAGGGAGGGGATTGCTGTCCTAAATTCTCCCAGTGATGAATACACTTACTCCGGTCCAGGGGGACAGAGTGATATTGACGTCACGCTGTGTACCGATGGGTTTTTGGGACTGGTACGCAAATGGTGTGTGAGAGATGAGGTTAGTTGTAGCGACCATAACTTAATCGAATTGGAGTTGGGATACCATATTGATCGGGATTGTGGGCCTCCTCCTGGAGGATGGGTGGTATGCGAGGGCGACTGGCCGAAATTTGACGCATGTTTTCTCGATGAGGTGTTTTGCGTAGAGAGAGAGTTTGCCCTTCTTGATGCTGAGGGTATGGTTGAGCTAATGACTAAAATGGTGCGGCGCGCAGGTGACAGGTCCTTTAAAGTGAATCGGGGACACTCAAATAGACGGGTACGGTGGTGGAACGAGAGGCTGGGGGATCTTCGGGCTAGATGCAGACGTTCGAGGAGGGTTTATCAGCGCCTTCGGAGGCATAATGCAGAGGGGCAGGACGCGGCCAGGGCACGGTACATTGAGGAATGGAATGAATACAAAAACGAGATAAGGAAGGCCAAAGAGGAGGACTGGAGAAGGTTTGTGGACAGGGTAGGAAATGTGGACCCATGGGGTGGGGTTTATAAAATTATTAGGGGTAGGAAGGGTAGAATCTGTATGGGAGCTGTTAGGAAAGATAATGGGGAAATGACGGTTGGGTGGGAGGATACGGCAAGTGCTTTGTTGAATGAATTCTTTCCCCCAGACGAAAAGGTAAGGGATGAGGTGAGACTGGTGGGGGGGGCGAGAATGGAACCGGTAACCGAGGAAGAGGTTGAGGTTGCGGTCAAAAGAATTAATGGTAAGAAGGCTCCGGGATTAGATGGAATAAAAGGTGACATTGTTAAGCGTGTCTGGGCTTTAAGGCCGGATCTGATGCATCGTATGTATGAGCAGTGTGTGTTGGAGGGAACCTTCCCCAGGGAATGGAAGAAAGCGAATGTTGTGGTTCTGTTGAAGTCTCCGGACAAAGACAGGGCTGAGATAAGATCATATAGACCTATATGCTTGTTGAGTGTGTTTGGTAAAGTCATGGAAAGGATTATGGTGAATAGGCTTCTTGGAGGGTTGGAAGGGTCTATGAGTGATTGCCAATATGGTTTCACGGTTGGTAGAGGTACAGAGGATGCATGGTTGAAAGTGATGGATGTTGTGGAGGGATCTGCCTGCAAGTATGTGTTGGGAATGTTTATCGATTTTAAGGGAGCGTTTGATTTCTTGAGATGGTGCAGAATTTTGGATGTGCTGGGTGCTGTTGGCTGTCGAGAAATAGAATTATGGAAGAGCTACTTCTGTGAGAGAAAGGTTTGTTACAGGAATGCACGTGGTGAAATGGTATGGAAAGACGTAAGTAGAGGATGTCCTCAGGGTTCGATATGTGGTCCGTTTGTATGGAATTTGTGTATGAATGAGCTTTTGAGGGGCCTTGGGGAATTGGGAGCCCAAGTGGTGGCTTATGCCGATGACCTTCTCGTCCTGGTAGAGGGTAACAGTAGGAGGGACTTGGAGAGCAGAGGTAGCGAATACCTAGGTGCTGTTCTCAATTGGGGCAGACATTATGGCGTGGAGGTCTCTGCCACGAAATCATCTACGTTAATCTTAAAGGGGACACTGTCCTCTACCAGACCTGTTCTGGTTAAGGCGCAGGGTATATCACTTAAAAGTGACAAAAAAGTTAAGTACCTGGGTATCCACGTTGAGGAACGATTAAAATTTGGGAACCACCTAAAATTGCTCCGGAAAAAAATTGTAGACGTTGCCTCGGGACTGAGAAGGGTCATCAGGGATGATTGGGGACTTGGCAGAACAGCCATTAAGACAATTTTTAACGGCCTTCTGATGGCATGTGCGTTGTATGGTTCAAGTGTGTGGTGGAAGACCCTGAGGACGGGAAAGGGTGTGAGATTATTGAATACTTGCGAGAGGGCTGGACTGCTTGTGTGTTTGAGAGTGTGCAGGACGGTCTCCACGGACGCGATGGAGGTACTAATGGGAGTGTTGCCATGGCGCCATCAGGCGTTGTTGCGCACTGTAATGTTTCTTAGAAGTCGGGGAAGACCTGTGGGGCTGGTTGGGGTGGTAGAGGATCGCGAACTAGAGGACCTGGGGAGGTCTGGGGTTCGCGATTTACTGAGGGATAGGTTATTTGCCAGATGGCAACGGGAATGGGATGGCTCCGAAACTGGCAGGGTTCTTTATTGCTTCGTTCCTGATGTGGAGACTGTCCGCAGGTGTAAATGGTTTTGGGTGGGTATGCATGAGGGATATATAATGACAGGGCAGGGC
>NW_026986648.1:107500-122500 GCF_031307605.1 Tribolium castaneum | reverse complement strand
GGAAGCTCAGGATCAATTTAAAATTATTTTCAGAATTTTATCTCATTTCCTACCCCAAAACTTATAGAGGTAAATTTGGCTAAAAATTTGAAAATCTTTATTTACATTCGGATCGAGTTTGTTTTTTGTACATGGGTACCCTCTATGGTCCTGATTATGCTCCAGCAATCAAATTTGACATATTCAAATAAAGGGGGTAGTGGGGAATTAAAATGTCAAAATTCAAAAAAATTAAAAATCAACCAAATTAATATATGTTATAGTAGGGAAGCTCAGGATCAATTTAAAATTATTTTCAGAATTTTTTCTCATTTTCTACCCCAAAACTTATAGGGGTAAATTTGTCCAAAAATTTGAAAATCTTTATTTACATTCGGATTGAAGTCGGTATTTGTATATGGGTACCCCCTATGATCCTGATTATGCTCCAGCAATCAAATTTGACATATTCAAATAATGGGGGTAGTGGGGAATTAAAATGTCAAAATTCAAAAAAATTAAAAATCAACCAAATTAATATATGTTATAGTAGGGAAGCTCAGGATCATTTTAAAATTATTTTCAGAATTTTTTCTCATTTCCTACCCCAAAACTTATAGGGGTAAATTTGGCCAAAAATTTGAAAATCTTTATTTACCTTCGAATCGAGTTCGTTTTTTGTACATGGGTACCCTTTATGGTACTGATTATGCTCCAGCAATCAAATTTGACATATTCAAATAAAGGGGGTAGTGGGGAATTAAAATGTCAAAATTCAAAAAAATTAAAAAAAAACAACCAAATTAATATATGTTATAGTAGGGAAGCTCAGGATCAATTTAAAATTATTTTCAGAATTTTATCTTATTTCCTACCCCAAAAAATTGAGGGGTAAATTTGGACAAAAGTTTGAAAATCTTTATTTACATTCGGATTGAAGTCGTTATTTGTGCATGGGTACCCTTTATGGTCCTGATTATGCTCCAGCAATCAAATTTGACATATTCAAATAAAGGGGGTGGTGGGGAATTTAAATGTCAAAATTCAAAAAAATTAAAAATTAACCAAATTAATATATGTTACAGTAGGGAAGCTCAGGATCAATTTAAAATTAATTTCAGAATTTTATCTCATTTCCTACCCCCAAAAATAGAAGGGTAAAATTGGCCAAAAATTCGAAAATGTTTATTTATATTCGGATCGAGGTCGTTTTTTGCATACGGGTACCCCTTATGGTCCTTATTATGCTCCATCAATCAGAGTTGACATATTCAAATAAAGGGGGTAGTGGGGAATTAAAATGTCAAAATTCAAAAAAATTAAAAATCAACCAAATTAATATATGTTATAGTAGGGAAGCTCAGGATTAATTTAAAATTATTTTCAAAGTTTTTTCTCATTTCCTACCCCAAAACTTATAGGGGTAAATTTGTCCAAAAATTTGAAAATCTTTATTTACATTCGGATTGAAGTCGGTATTTGTATATGGGTACCCCCTATGATCCTGATTATGCTGCAGCAATCAAATTTGACATATTCAAATAAGGGGGGTAGTGTGAAATTAAAATGTCAAAATTCAAAAAATTTAAAAATCAACCAAATCAATATATGTTATAGTACGGAAGCTCAGAATCAATCTAAAATTAGTTTCAGAATTTTATCTCATCTCCTACCCCAAAAAAATCGGGGGTAAATTTGGCTAAAAATTTGAAAATCTTTATTTATGGTCGGATCGAGGTCGTTTTTTGCATACGGGTACCCTTTATGGTCCTGATTATGCTCCATTGATCCGAGTTGACATATTCAAATTAGGGGGGTAGTGGGAAATTAAAATATCAAAATTCAAATAATTTAAAAATTAACCATATTAATATATGTTATAGTAGAGAAGGTCAGGATCGATTTAAAATTTGTTTCAGAATTTTATCTCATTTTCTACCCCAAAGAAACAAAGGGTACATTTGGCCAAAAATTTAAAAATCTTTATTTATATTCCGATTGATGTCGTTTTTTGCATATGGGTACCCTCTATGGTCCTGATTATGCTCCATTAATCAGAGTTGACATATTCAAATTTGGGGGGTAGTGGGAAATTAAAATGTCAAAATTCAAAAAAATTAAAAATCAACCAAATTAATATATGTTATAGTAGGGAAGCTCAGGATCAATTTAAAATTATTTTCAGAATTTTATCTCATTTCCTACCCCAAAACTTATGGGGGTAAATTTGGCCATAAATTTGAAAACCTTTATTTATATTTCGATCGATGTCGTGTTTTGCATGCGGGTACCCCCTATAGTCCTGATTATGCTCCAGCAATCTAATTTGACATATTCAAATAAGGGGGGTAGTGGAGAATTAAAATGTTAAAATTAAAAAATATTAAAAATCGACCAAATTAATATATGTTATAGTAGAAAAGCTTAGGATCGATTCAAATTTAGTTTAAAAATTTCATCTCATTTCCTACCCCAAAAAATATAGGGGTAAATTTGGCCAAAAACTTGAAAATATTTATTTATATTCGGATCGATGTCGTTTTTTGTACATGGGTACCCCCTATGGTCCTGATTATGCTCCAGCAATCAAATTTGACATATTCAAATAGGGGGGGTAGTGGGGAATAAAAATGTCAAAATTCAAAAAATTTTAAAATCGACCACAATAATATATGTTATAGTAGGAAAGCTCAGAATCGATTCAAATTTAGTTTCAGAATTTTATCTCATTTCCTACCCCAAAAAATATAGGGGTAAAGTTGGTCAAAAATTTGAAAATTTTTATTTATATTCGGATCGATGTCGTTTTTTGCATGCGGGTACCCCCTATGGTCCTGATTATGCTCCACCAATCAGAGTTGACATATCCAATTTAGGGGTTTCTGGGAAATTAAAATATCAAAATTCAAAAAATTTTAAAATCAACCAAATTAATATATGTTATAGTAGGGAAGCTCAGGATCAATTTAAAATTATTCTCTGAATTTTATCTCATTTCCTACTCTGAAGAAAAAAGGGGTAAACTTAAGCGAAAGTTTGAAAATCTTTGTATATATTTGGATCGAGATCGTTTTTTGCATACGGATACCCCTTATAGTCTTAATTATGCTCTACTAATCAGAGTTGACATATTCAAATTAAGGGGGTAGTGGGAAATTAAAATGTCAAAATTTTTTCATAAGTTGTTATAAATTTTTGTATGTTTTCATACGTTTTTATCGCTTTTTACTTATTTTTATGTTTTTATATGTTTTTACAAGTTTTTATAAGTTTTCATATGATTTTACAAGTTTTTATATATTTTTACAACTTTTTATACCTTTTTGTAAGTTTCTATAGTTTTTATAAAGTTAAATCACTTAGTTGATGGCATACTTCGTACTTGGTTACCCAAAGGAAAATAAATTTTAAACACTTGATTGAGAAGTATATTTTGTAGTTGGTTTATCAACAGACAGATAATAAAAAAAACGCATATGTGATCAAAGACTAATTACGAAATATAAATAAATAGAGATTAATATGCTTTCGAGGTGGTCGGCGAGCATTCTGGGTCGGTACTCATCCGAGGACGGTACTCATCCGAGATCCTCAGGTCCGCGTTCCTGGTTCACCCGCTAATAGGGAACGTGAGCTGGGTTTAGACCGTCGTGAGACAGGTTAGTTTTACCCTACTGATGACTCGTCGTTGCGATAGTAATCCTGCTCAGTACGAGAGGAACCGCAGGTTCGGACATTTGGTTCACGCACTCGCTCGAGCGGGCGGTGGTGCGAAGCTACCATCCGTGGGATTATGCCTGAACGCCTCTAAGGCCGTATCCTTTCTAGTCAAAGGTGGCAACGATACCTTTAGGAGTTTCGAGAGTCGACAGGCTCAAAACAATGTGACTTTACTAGGCGTTTAACGCTTGCGTACGAACGTCGCACGAGCCCTATTTGCCGTGTGAAGCCACCGATCGGCGGCGGGATCGATCCTTGCCACGTCCGACCAGGCTTCTAGACGGTCAATTATGGGTACATTGTTGTTCGACGTCGAAACTCGGAATTGTCTGTAGACGACTTACGTACCTGGCAGGGTGTTGTACTCGGTAGAGCAGTTTCCACGCTGCGATCTGTTGAGACTCAGCCCTCAGCTTGGGGATTCGTCTTGTCGGCGAGACGAGACCCCGTCAACGTTTAGAAAGCTGAGTGGATAAAAAATATACCCAGCCAGGTACACATTGTTTATATAAAAATTTCTAGTATGCAATGCAACTTGGGCTAATAACCAACATGAACTTACTATATTTTATTATTACATACGTACCTGGCAAGGTGTTGTATTCGGTAGAGCTGTTTCTACGCTGCGATCTGTTAAGACAGACTCAGCTTGGAGATTCGTCTTGTCGGTGAGACGAGACTCCGTCAACGTTTAGAAAGCTGAGAGGATAAAACAATACACAGCCAGGTACACATTGTTTATATAAAAATTTCTAGTATGCAATGCAACTTGGGCTAATAACCAACATGAACTTACTCTATTTTATTATTACATACGTACCTGGCAAGGTGTTGTATTCGGTAGAGCTGTTTCTACGCTGCGATCTGTTAAGACAGACTCAGCTTGGAGATTCGTCTTGTCGGTGAGACGAGACTCCGTCAACGTTTAGAAAGCTGAGAGAATAAAACAATACACAGCCAGGTACACATTGTTTAATAAATATTACTAGTATGCAATGCAACTTGGGCTAACCAACATGAACTTACTCTATTTTATCATTACAAATAAATTTACCTCTCTAAAAACTCTCACTCTTCTCACCACAATTTAATGTTAGTAGTGTACAGCCTTATTTCTCTCAAGTAACAAAAAGACGATGGTGTGGTTGGTGATAGTGATAGAAACCAACTAGTCTTAAAGAGTATGAGTAATAGAGTCAGAGATGAATAATACAAGAGAGAGGAAAGAAAGAGAAAGAGAAAGAAGACAGAGAGAAAGAAAGAAATTAAAAGGAAAAGAAGATAGATGATAGAGAGAGAGAGAGAGAGAGAGAGAGAGGAGGAAGAGTAGAAGAAAGCCAGCAAATTTATTCGAACGACATACTTCGTTCTACGGACTTAGCACATAGCTCTCGCCTAGCACATAGCTCTCGCCTAGCACATAGCTCTCGCCTAGCACATAGCTCTCGCCTAGCACATAGCGCTCGCCTTGCACCATTCACTGCTTAATAACTACTGCATATAATAAAGTCACGATTGCTCATGTGGTAAAATAGTCTTGACACAATCATTTTGTTTAAAGGTATGCAACCAACATTACACAAAACGCGCGCTAAAGTTGCCTAAAACCACGAAGTACTACGTATACTTTAATTGTAACGCAACTGGTTTCACAGTAAACGTGTATGAAAATTGCCTATATTCAAGAAGTACTACATTTGTTTAAATATTGTATTACTGTTACGAAGTACGACGTTTAAATATTATGAATTATTTTAAGTTGTATATAAAATCATAGCTATTTTTGTAAATTAATAATGCAACCCGCAATACACCAAATGTGTATTAATATTGCCTAACTTGTACGAAGTACAACGTTCATTTAAGTGCATTAAGTATGGTGCTCTGTGTGATGAAATACGACGTTCATGTGACCATAAAGTAACAAACGAAGTACGGCGCTCACAAATGCAGCACTCAAAATTATTGTTTCATTGCACGACGTTTGCTTTGTTTCTGACTGCGACGAAATGCAGCGTTCATTTGACTTTGTACATAGTACAGACGAAGTACGACGTTTGCGAAGTACGGCACTCAAAATCGTGATTTTCATGTACGACGTTTATTTGCACGTCCTGCCGACTGCGACGGAGTACAGCGTTCAATTGACTTTGTACATAGTACAGACGAAGTACGACGTTTGCGAAGTACGGCACTCAAAATCGTGATTTTCATGTACGACGTTTATTTGCACGTCCTGCCGACTGCGACGGAGTACAGCGTTCAATTGACTTTGTACATAGTACAGACGAAGTACGACGTTTGCGAAGTACGGCACTCAAAATCGTGATTTTCTTGTACGACGTTTATTTGCACGCGCTGTCGACTGCGACGAAGTTAAGCGTTCATTTGACTTTGTACATAGTATAGACGAAGTACGACGTTTGCGAAGTACGGCACTCAAAATGGTGATTTTCTTGTACGACGTCTATTTGCACGTGCTGCCGACTGCGACGGAGTACAGCGTTCAATTGACTTTGTGCATAGTACAGACGAAGTACGACGTTTGCGAAGTACGGCACTCAAAATCATGATTTTCTTGTAAGACGTTTATTTGCAGTTGCTTCCGACTGCGACGAAGTACAGCGTTCAATTGACTTTGTACATAGTACAGACGAAGTACGACGTTTGCGAAGTACGGCACTCAAAATCATGATTTTCTTGTAAGACGTTTATTTGCAGTTGCTTCCGACTGCGACGAAGTACAGCGTTCAATTGACTTTGTACATAGTACAGACGAAGTACGACGTTTGCGAAGTACGGCACTCAAAATCATGATTTTCTTGTAAGACGTATATTTGCAGTTGCTTCCGACTGCGACGAAGTACAGCGTTCAATTGACTTTGTACATAGTACAGACGAAGTACGACGTTTGCGAAGTACGGCACTCAAAATCATGATTTTCTTGTACGACGTTTATTTGCACTTGCTGTCGACTGCGACGAAGTTTAGCGTTCATTTGACTTTGTACATAGTACAGACGAAGTACGACGTTAGCGAAGTACGGCACTCAAAATCGTGATTTTCTTGTACGACGTTTATTTGCACGCGCTGTCGACTGCGACGAGGTTTAGCGTTCACTTGACTTTGTACATAGTATAGACGAAGTACGACGTTTGCAAAGTACGGCACTCAAAATCGTGATTTTCTTGTACGACGTTTATTCGCACGTGCTGCCGACTGCGACGAAATGCAGCGTTCATAGTACAAACGAAGTACGACGTTCACAAAGTGATGAAGTAAAACGTAAACAATAAATAATATAATAATTTTATTTGTGTTGTATATAATGAAAAAACAGCAAATTTTTTTGCAAATTACGTATCTGTAAATAAATGTAAACATTTAGCAACTAATCAAAATTGTTTTTTTTGCCTAGATATTAAAGTAAAACATAAAAATACATTAAATTTATAAAATGCAACCCGCAGCACACTAGATGTGCATTAATATTGCATAACCTTTACGAAGTACGACGTCCAAAAATATTAATTTTTTTTTATATTGAGGTTAAAAGTGAGAAAACATAAATTAATAATAATGCAACCTGCAATACACTTAATATGTACTGATCTTGCATAACCTTCACGAAGTACTACGTTTAAATATAAATTAATATTATTGTGACCCGCAATACACTAAATTTGTATCAATATTGCATAACCTACACGAAGTACGACGTTCAAGAATATTAAAGAATTTTATTTGTGTTGTATATAATAAAAAAACAGCAAATTTTTTTGCAAATTACGTATCTGTAAATAAATGTAAACATTCAGCAACTAATCAAAAGTGTTTTTTTGCCTAGACATTAAAGTAAATCATAAGAATACATTAAATTTATAAAATGCAACCCGCAGCACAACAGATGTGCATCAATATTGCATAACTGTTACGAAGTACGACGTCCAAAAATATTAAATTTTTTTTTATATGAAGGTAAAAAGTGAGAAAACATAAATTAATAATAATGCAACCTGCAATACACTTAATGTGTACTGATGTTGCATAACCTTCACGAAGTACTACGTTCAAATATAAATTAATATTATTGCGACCCGCAATACACTAAATTTGTATCAATATTGCATAACTTACACGAAGTACGACGTTTAAAAATATTAAATGTTTTATTTGTAGTTTGCATATAATAAAAAAAAAAACAAATTTTTATGTAAATTACGTATCTATAAATAAACGTACACATTTAACAATTAAATAAACATAGTATTTTGGCCTAGATATTAAATTAAAACATAAAAATGCATAATATTTATTAAAATGCAACTTGCAATACAGCAAATGTGTATTAATATTGCATAACCTTTACGAAGTACGACGTTCACGAAGTACGTCGTTTACGAAGTGCGACGTTTACGAAGTACGTCGTTTACGAAGTGCGACGTTCACGAAGTACGTCGTTTACGAAGTGCGACGTTCACGAAGTACGTCGTTTACGAAGTGCGACGTTCGCGAAGTACGACGTCTACACATTAGGGCACTCAAAATTATTGTTACGTTGTACGACATTCAGACGTTCCAACTGCGACTAACTACAGCATTCATTTGACTTTGCACATACGACGAACGAAGTACGACGTTTACGAAGTACGGCGCTTAAAATAATTTTGTTTTTATTAATTAATTATTTTTTTTAAAACAAACGTTTTTATAATTAAATTTTATAATGGTTTAAATATAAAATATGACTTTTTAATATTATCAATATTTAAAATATTTTCTCCCTTTTGTGTGTATGCCTTATAGTTATAGAGCTGTGCGCTTCGGTAGACGTCGCCTGTGGAGCTATGTCAGTGGAGCGGTGCGCACATCCAATACCGAGCGGCTGCCTCGATCGGTGTCGCGCTGGTATACATATGGTAGTGGTGTGTGTCGATGCGTTGAGTGAGGCGATATGAACGGTGTAACGGTTTAGTCGAAGTTTATCATAAATGACGACGACAAAACGACCGATTATGTATACGTTCTGCATTTGCTTCCAATTTATCGACGTTTATCGCACATTTCCGCTATCGAATTCGAATAGGGCTTTGCTTGCGAGATTGCTTTATTTTGTGATTTTGTGGCTCGCCCAGTTCCCCACAGCGAGATTGCGGATGCGGCAAAACGTATTCTCTTACGTTGGCGGTCCTTATGCAATCAAACTTTGTTGAACTAACAAATGTTTGTGATTTAAACAAACAAAAATAATAAATGCGTCAACTCTCTAATATCCGAGCGAGAATATTTATATAATATTCGTAACGTTTATGGATTCGAAAGAATTTCATAAATTCACGTCGCATTCAATCTTGCGAAGAGTGAAGAGAATGTTTGAACTTTTAAATCGGCAAAGGTAAAAAATAATATTATAAATATTATTATTATGCCTTTATTGACCGATATATGTGTTGTGGTGTTTAACGACTACGACGACGATGATGACGATACATTTATCTCTATATCGTACGAAGAAAAGAAGAAACAGCGTGGCGTTACTTTCTTATATGTTAGATTGTTTCGCACAAACGCGCATATTCTTCATCTTTATAAACGATGATGATGAGTATTTTATTCTCTCGTCTGTCTCAAAAAACACAAAAACACAGTTCCCTGGTTGATCCTGCCAGTAGTCATATGCTTGTCTCAAAGATTAAGCCATGCATGTCTCAGTACAAGCCAAATTAAGGTGAAACCGCGAAAGGCTCATTAAATCAGTTATGGTTCCTTAGATCGTACCCACATTTACTTGGATAACTGTGGTAATTCTAGAGCTAATACATGCAAACAGAGCTCCGACCGGAGACGGAAGGAGCGCTTTTATTAGATCAAAACCAATCGGTGGCGGTTTCGCCGTCATCGTACAACTTGGTGAATCTGAATAACTTTACGCTGATCGCACGGTCTCGCACCGGCGACGCATCTTTCAAATGTCTGCCTTATCAACTGTCGATGGTAGGTTCTGCGCCTACCATGGTTGTAACGGGTAACGGGGAATCAGGGTTCGATTCCGGAGAGGGAGCCTGAGAAACGGCTACCACATCCAAGGAAGGCAGCAGGCGCGCAAATTACCCACTCCCGGCACGGGGAGGTAGTGACGAAAAATAACGATACGGGACTCATCCGAGGCCCCGTAATCGGAATGAGTACACTCTAAACCCTTTAACGAGGATCAATTGGAGGGCAAGTCTGGTGCCAGCAGCCGCGGTAATTCCAGCTCCAATAGCGTATATTAAAGTTGTTGCGGTTAAAAAGCTCGTAGTCGAATTTGTGTCCCGCGCCGCCGGTTCATCGTTCGCGGTGTTAACTGGCGTTTCGCGGGACGTCCTGCCGGTGGGCTTAGCTCGAGAGGGCGGCCCAACTCAATCCCGCCGCGGTGCTCTTCATTGAGTGTCGAGGTGGGCCGGCACGTTTACTTTGAACAAATTAGAGTGCTTAAAGCAGGCTAAAACTTCGCCTGAATACTGTGTGCATGGAATAATGGAATAGGACCTCGGTTCTATTTTGTTGGTTTTCGGAACCCCGAGGTAATGATTAATAGGAACGGATGGGGGCATTCGTATTGCGACGTTAGAGGTGAAATTCTTGGATCGTCGCAAGACGGACAGAAGCGAAAGCATTTGCCAAAAACGCTTTCATTGATCAAGAACGAAAGTTAGAGGTTCGAAGGCGATCAGATACCGCCCTAGTTCTAACCATAAACGATGCCAGCTAGCGATCCGCCGACGTTCCTCCGATGACTCGGCGGGCAGCTTCCGGGAAACCAAAGCTTTTGGGTTCCGGGGGAAGTATGGTTGCAAAGCTGAAACTTAAAGGAATTGACGGAAGGGCACCACCAGGAGTGGAGCCTGCGGCTTAATTTGACTCAACACGGGAAACCTCACCAGGCCCGGACACCGGAAGGATTGACAGATTGAGAGCTCTTTCTTGATTCGGTGGGTGGTGGTGCATGGCCGTTCTTAGTTGGTGGAGCGATTTGTCTGGTTAATTCCGATAACGAACGAGACTCTAGCCTGCTAAATAGGCGTATTTCGACATCCCAAATGCCGGCTGGAGCCGGGTTCGCCCGGTCTCTATGTGCGGTTTTTACTGTCGGCGTACAAACAATTCTTCTTAGAGGGACAGGCGGCTTCTAGCCGCACGAGATTGAGCAATAACAGGTCTGTGATGCCCTTAGATGTTCTGGGCCGCACGCGCGCTACACTGAAGGAATCAGCGTGTCCTCCCTGACCGAGCGGTCCGGGTAACCCGCTGAACCTCCTTCGTGCTAGGGATTGGGGCTTGCAATTGTTCCCCATGAACGAGGAATTCCCAGTAAGCGCGAGTCATAAGCTCGCGTTGATTACGTCCCTGCCCTTTGTACACACCGCCCGTCGCTACTACCGATTGAATGATTTAGTGAGGTCTTCGGACCGGTGCGCGGTGGCGTTTCGACGTTGCCGATGTTGCTGGGAAGATGACCAAACTTGATCATTTAGAGGAAGTAAAAGTCGTAACAAGGTTTCCGTAGGTGAACCTGCGGAAGGATCATTAACGTGTAAATGTTGTTGTTTAGTTGTCACACATACACACACATTTTGTCTGTGCTGATCAACAAAAAACACACATACATACACTATTCGTATGATGATCAATTCTCATACAAAATTCTTTATTATGCGTCGAACGGAAAAGCAACAACGGGTCGTCTTGCATTAAGCGGATCTGTTGTTACGTTTTTCGATTTATTTTATAAATCGATTGTAAACGTGCCGTAAACGACGTTTTCAAAGAATTTTTTCGAACATTAACACGAATCAATATTGTCGAAAGATGGTTATGTGCTAACGTTTTATTATTGCTTTCGCAGTGCCGGTCTTAGCGTATTTCCATCATCGTATTCGCTTCGAAAAAAAGTACTAATACACAGTGGTGGTGTATAATTAATGTGCAAGAGATGTTGTTGTTGTTGTTGTAGTATTTGTATATGGTTGGAGTTATTTATAATAACAAACAAGAATGAATGAATGAATAATAATGGTGTCTGCCAATACGATCGTACTTTATGTACACGACTAAAACTTTATACATACAAACCATAATAATAAATAAACTCGAAACAACCAACAACAAAATTAATACGCTACTGTACATACAAATACACATTTATACATACCATCATTTTACTTAACCGATGGTGAGTGATGTTTGAAAAATAAACGCTTAGGCTTACGGTTTTGTAAGCCAGTCTTTGCGTATTTTCTTCATCGTATTCGCTTCGGAAAAAAGAAAATAAAGATGGTGTATAATTAATGTGTAAAAGAGATGTTGTAGTTGTAATTTAATTTGTAAATGGTTGGAGTTTATTAATAAATAAAAGGGGCTGTCTATTCGTCTGTACTTTATGTACAAGACTAAAACTTTATACATACAAACCATAATAATAAATAAACTCGAAACAACCAACAACAAAATTATTACGCTACTGTACATACAAATACACATTTATACATACCATCATTTTACTTTACCGATGGTGAGTGATGTTTGAAAAATAAACGCTTAGGCTTACGGTTTTGTAAGCCAGTCTTTGCGTATTTTCTTCATCGTATTCGCTTCGGAAAAAAGAAAATAAAGATGGTGTATAATTAATGTGTAAAAGAGATGTTGTAGTTGTAATTTAATTTGTAAATGGTTGGAGTTTATTAATAAATAAAAGGGGCTGTCTATTCGTCTGTACTTTATGTACAAGACTACAAAAACGTTTTATAACAATAAAAAGCTCGAAACAACCAATAACAAAATATACTACTACTATACTACTATACATACAAACGCACATTTATAAATACATAAAATCAATTTACTTTATCGATAGTGAGTGATGTTTGGAAAAAAACGCTTAGGCTTACGGTTTTCGGGTACCTGGGTTCCGCATGCGTCGAAGTAATAATTTACTTTAACGACGCGACGAACCGTAGGAATCTAAATAAAAAAGTTTATTAACTTTTTTAGATTCTGTGGGTTTTAAATGATATACGCCCGACTGACGAAGGAACGTTTTGCACTGCCTGTGCTTTTCTTTTGATTCGTTTTTATGTCGACGGACGTTCTTAGAATGCCCACCAAACGACGTATCACACAAAACACCCTACAATTGTATTGTTTGGTAAATATTGTTGTGATTAAGTTTGTAGCTGTGGCGTTTGTTTGAAGAAAACGTCTGGTTTTTCGACATATTTTCTATTTAATAAATATACATAATGCTTATCGCAAAAGGAGCAGAGTTTTATAGACAAAGTTGATAGAGAAAAAAAACCTAATAGATATATATACGTATTTATAAAACGTTAATATCATCGGGTTATTCTTTATGTAAACTTAAACTATAACTGCATACTCTTTTCGATAAGTAGAAACAAATGCCACTTTAATTAAATAAAATATTATAAAATATAACGCCGAACGTTTCTTTCGATTGGTCCGTTTCTCACATATACATCACAATTGTAATAACCTTAAGTAGTTATTTTTGTTGTTGTGTGATGATGAAACGATTTCGATGTGGAACGGTGCGTTATGTAATAATATTTTAAATTTGTTTGAAAAGATTACCCTGAACGGTGGATCACTTGGCTCGTGGGTCGATGAAGAACGCAGCTAATTGCGCGTCAACTTGTGAACTGCAGGACACATGAACATCGACATTTCGAACGCACATTGCGGTCCTCGGATATACTGTTCCCGGACCACTCCTGGCTGAGGGTCGTGTCAATTTCAAAGACTGCTCGGTTTTTGTCTTAAACACAGCGCACAATGTTGTGTAGACAATTACGTCGGAGCGTGTTGGGTGCAAATATGACGCGTTACTATAATTGTTAATTGATTGTCGGTTGTCATAATAAAATATTATGCAACGTAGACAACAATAAAAACAATATAAAAAATAACGCGGCATCCTAAAACGCAATAGCGGCTGACATTCTTATTAGTTTGTTGGTACAAGTTGGTTTAGACGTAGCACGTCCGATATTAAAAAGCAGCCACAACGCTTAAATTTCGAACGAAGCGATCGTCGTGTCCGAGACGTTAAAGTTGTTTATATGCATATTTTATGCACTATAATTAACAACAACAACATTCTCGCAACGACGTCAGATCGATGTTTGAAATTGTTTGGAGGCAGCCATATAAACGGAATACGTGTAATTATCGTCTGACAAAATAAAGGCAAATTTATATTTGCGACCTCAGAGCAGGTGAGACTACCCGCTGAATTTAAGCATATTATTAAGCGGAGGAAAAGAAACTAACTAGGATTTCCTTAGTAGCGGCGAGCGAACAGGAAAAAGCCCAGCACTGAATCCCGCGGCCGAAACCGGACGCCGGGAAATGTGGTGTTAGGGAGGATCCGTCATCCCGAGATTGTGCGACGCGTCCAAGTCCATCTTGAACGGGGCCACAGCCCATAGAGGGTGCCAGGCCCGTAGTGACCGTTGCCGATAACGGGAGGATCTCTCCTCAGAGTCGGGTTGCTTGAGAGTGCAGCCCTAAGTGGGTGGTAAACTCCATCTAAGGCTAAATATGACCACGAGACCGATAGCGAACAAGTACCGTGAGGGAAAGTTGAAAAGAACTTTGAAGAGAGAGTTCAATAGTACGTGAAACCGTTCAGGGGTAAACCTGAGAAACCCGAAAGGTCGAAAGGGGAGATTCAGCGTGACTCGATAGCGGCGCTAAATGATCGTGCGACGAACGGCGTACGCGTCGTTCGCGCCTTTTGTTTATGCGAACCGAAGTCGAACGCGTGCACTTCTCCCCCAGTAGGACGTCGCGATCCTTTGGGTGTCGATCTAAGGCCCGCGGTGGAGCCCGTTCGAACGGTTCGCCGTTTCGGACGAACCCGCGGTGTTTCCCGGTCGACTCGCTCGAAGGTATGCATATGGCGCCGGGCCGCTACACAGTTAGCGTCCGACCATTGGCAAGCGCGTTCGTTTATGACGGTAATCGCACCTGGTGTCGGTTCTGTCTACGAATGGCTGTTCGCCAATGAGTTCTCGGACAGACTCGGTTGAAACGCCGATCTGCGACGCTATAGCTTTGGGTACTTTCAGGACCCGTCTTGAAACACGGACCAAGGAGTCTAGCATGTGCGCGAGTCATTGGGACATGACTAAACCTAAAGGCGCAATGAAAGTGAAAGTTCGTCTTGCACGGACTAAGGGAAGATGGGCGGCCGTTACGGCTGTCGCCCCGCACTCCCGGGGCGTCTCATTCTCATTG
>NW_026986648.1:92500-102500 GCF_031307605.1 Tribolium castaneum | reverse complement strand
AGAGAGAGAGAGGAGGAAGAGTAGAAGAAAGCCAGCAAATTTATTCGAACGACATACTTCGTTCTACGGACTTAGCACATAGCTCTCGCCTAGCACATAGCTCTCGCCTAGCACATAGCTCTCGCCTAGCACATAGCTCTCGCCTAGCACATAGCTCTCGCCTAGCACATAGCGCTCGCCTTGCACCATTCACTGCTTAATAACTACTGCATATAATAAAGTCACGATTGCTCATGTGGTAAAATAGTCTTGACACAATCATTTTGTTTAAAGGTATGCAACCAACATTACACAAAACGCGCGCTAAAGTTGCCTAAAACCACGAAGTACTACGTATACTTTAATTGTAACGCAACTGGTTTCACAGTAAACGTGTATGAAAATTGCCTATATTCAAGAAGTACTACATTTGTTTAAATATTGTATTACTGTTACGAAGTACGACGTTTAAATATTATGAATTATTTTAAGTTGTATATAAAATCATAGCTATTTTTGTAAATTAATAATGCAACCCGCAATACACCAAATGTGTATTAATATTGCCTAACTTGTACGAAGTACAACGTTCATTTAAGTGCATTAAGTATGGTGCTCTGTGTGATGAAATACGACGTTCATGTGACCATAAAGTAACAAACGAAGTACGGCGCTCACAAATGCAGCACTCAAAATTATTGTTTCATTGCACGACGTTTGCTTTGTTTCTGACTGCGACGAAATGCAGCGTTCATTTGACTTTGTACATAGTACAGACGAAGTACGACGTTTGCGAAGTACGGCACTCAAAATCGTGATTTTCATGTACGACGTTTATTTGCACGTCCTGCCGACTGCGACGGAGTACAGCGTTCAATTGACTTTGTACATAGTACAGACGAAGTACGACGTTTGCGAAGTACGGCACTCAAAATCGTGATTTTCATGTACGACGTTTATTTGCACGTCCTGCCGACTGCGACGGAGTACAGCGTTCAATTGACTTTGTACATAGTACAGACGAAGTACGACGTTTGCGAAGTACGGCACTCAAAATCGTGATTTTCTTGTACGACGTTTATTTGCACGTGCTGTCGACTGCGACGAAGTTAAGCGTTCATTTGACTTTGTACATAGTACAGACGAAGTACGACGTTTGCGAAGTACGGCACTCAAAATGGTGATTTTCTTGTACGACGTTTATTTGCACGTGCTGCCGACTGCGACGGAGTACAGCGTTCAATTGACTTTGTGCATAGTACAGACGAAGTACGACGTTTGCGAAGTACGGCACTCAAAATCATGATTTTCTTGTAAGACGTTTATTTGCAGTTGCTTCCGACTGCGACGAAGTACAGCGTTCAATTGACTTTGTACATAGTACAGACGAAGTACGACGTTTGCGAAGTACGGCACTCAAAATCATGATTTTCTTGTAAGACGTTTATTTGCAGTTGCTTCCGACTGCGACGAAGTACAGCGTTCAATTGACTTTGTACATAGTACAGACGAAGTACGACGTTTGCGAAGTACGGCACTCAAAATCATGATTTTCTTGTAAGACGTATATTTGCAGTTGCTTCCGACTGCGACGAAGTACAGCGTTCAATTGACTTTGTACATAGTACAGACGAAGTACGACGTTTGCGAAGTACGGCACTCAAAATCATGATTTTCTTGTACGACGTTTATTTGCACTTGCTGTCGACTGCGACGAAGTTTAGCGTTCATTTGACTTTGTACATAGTACAGACGAAGTACGACGTTAGCGAAGTACGGCACTCAAAATCGTGATTTTCTTGTACGACGTTTATTTGCACGCGCTGTCGACTGCGACGAGGTTTAGCGTTCACTTGACTTTGTACATAGTATAGACGAAGTACGACGTTTGCAAAGTACGGCACTCAAAATCGTGATTTTCTTGTACGACGTTTATTCGCACGTGCTGCCGACTGCGACGAAATGCAGCGTTCATAGTACAAACGAAGTACGACGTTCACAAAGTGATGAAGTAAAACGTAAACAATAAATAATATAATAATTTTATTTGTGTTGTATATAATGAAAAAACAGCAAATTTTTTTGCAAATTACGTATCTGTAAATAAATGTAAACATTTAGCAACTAATCAAAATTGTTTTTTTTGCCTAGATATTAAAGTAAAACATAAAAATACATTAAATTTATAAAATGCAACCCGCAGCACACTAGATGTGCATTAATATTGCATAACCTTTACGAAGTACGACGTCCAAAAATATTAATTTTTTTTTATATTGAGGTTAAAAGTGAGAAAACATAAATTAATAATAATGCAACCTGCAATACACTTAATATGTACTGATCTTGCATAACCTTCACGAAGTACTACGTTTAAATATAAATTAATATTATTGTGACCCGCAATACACTAAATTTGTATCAATATTGCATAACCTACACGAAGTACGACGTTCAAGAATATTAAAGAATTTTATTTGTGTTGTATATAATAAAAAAACAGCAAATTTTTTTGCAAATTACGTATCTGTAAATAAATGTAAACATTCAGCAACTAATCAAAAGTGTTTTTTTGCCTAGACATTAAAGTAAATCATAAGAATACATTAAATTTATAAAATGCAACCCGCAGCACAACAGATGTGCATCAATATTGCATAACTGTTACGAAGTACGACGTCCAAAAATATTAAATTTTTTTTTATATGAAGGTAAAAAGTGAGAAAACATAAATTAATAATAATGCAACCTGCAATACACTTAATGTGTACTGATGTTGCATAACCTTCACGAAGTACTACGTTCAAATATAAATTAATATTATTGCGACCCGCAATACACTAAATTTGTATCAATATTGCATAACTTACACGAAGTACGACGTTTAAAAATATTAAATGTTTTATTTGTAGTTTGCATATAATAAAAAAAAAAACAAATTTTTATGTAAATTACGTATCTATAAATAAACGTACACATTTAACAATTAAATAAACATAGTATTTTGGCCTAGATATTAAATTAAAACATAAAAATGCATAATATTTATTAAAATGCAACTTGCAATACAGCAAATGTGTATTAATATTGCATAACCTTTACGAAGTACGACGTTCACGAAGTACGTCGTTTACGAAGTGCGACGTTTACGAAGTACGTCGTTTACGAAGTGCGACGTTCACGAAGTACGTCGTTTACGAAGTGCGACGTTCACGAAGTACGTCGTTTACGAAGTGCGACGTTCGCGAAGTACGACGTCTACACATTAGGGCACTCAAAATTATTGTTACGTTGTACGACATTCAGACGTTCCAACTGCGACTAACTACAGCATTCATTTGACTTTGCACATACGACGAACGAAGTACGACGTTTACGAAGTACGGCGCTTAAAATAATTTTGTTTTTATTAATTAATTATTTTTTTTAAAACAAACGTTTTTATAATTAAATTTTATAATGGTTTAAATATAAAATATGACTTTTTAATATTATCAATATTTAAAATATTTTCTCCCTTTTGTGTGTATGCCTTATAGTTATAGAGCTGTGCGCTTCGGTAGACGTCGCCTGTGGAGCTATGTCAGTGGAGCGGTGCGCACATCCAATACCGAGCGGCTGCCTCGATCGGTGTCGCGCTGGTATACATATGGTAGTGGTGTGTGTCGATGCGTTGAGTGAGGCGATATGAACGGTGTAACGGTTTAGTCGAAGTTTATCATAAATGACGACGACAAAACGACCGATTATGTATACGTTCTGCATTTGCTTCCAATTTATCGACGTTTATCGCACATTTCCGCTATCGAATTCGAATAGGGCTTTGCTTGCGAGATTGCTTTATTTTGTGATTTTGTGGCTCGCCCAGTTCCCCACAGCGAGATTGCGGATGCGGCAAAACGTATTCTCTTACGTTGGCGGTCCTTATGCAATCAAACTTTGTTGAACTAACAAATGTTTGTGATTTAAACAAACAAAAATAATAAATGCGTCAACTCTCTAATATCCGAGCGAGAATATTTATATAATATTCGTAACGTTTATGGATTCGAAAGAATTTCATAAATTCACGTCGCATTCAATCTTGCGAAGAGTGAAGAGAATGTTTGAACTTTTAAATCGGCAAAGGTAAAAAATAATATTATAAATATTATTATTATGCCTTTATTGACCGATATATGTGTTGTGGTGTTTAACGACTACGACGACGATGATGACGATACATTTATCTCTATATCGTACGAAGAAAAGAAGAAACAGCGTGGCGTTACTTTCTTATATGTTAGATTGTTTCGCACAAACGCGCATATTCTTCATCTTTATAAACGATGATGATGAGTATTTTATTCTCTCGTCTGTCTCAAAAAACACAAAAACACAGTTCCCTGGTTGATCCTGCCAGTAGTCATATGCTTGTCTCAAAGATTAAGCCATGCATGTCTCAGTACAAGCCAAATTAAGGTGAAACCGCGAAAGGCTCATTAAATCAGTTATGGTTCCTTAGATCGTACCCACATTTACTTGGATAACTGTGGTAATTCTAGAGCTAATACATGCAAACAGAGCTCCGACCGGAGACGGAAGGAGCGCTTTTATTAGATCAAAACCAATCGGTGGCGGTTTCGCCGTCATCGTACAACTTGGTGAATCTGAATAACTTTGCGCTGATCGCACGGTCTCGCACCGGCGACGCATCTTTCAAATGTCTGCCTTATCAACTGTCGATGGTAGGTTCTGCGCCTACCATGGTTGTAACGGGTAACGGGGAATCAGGGTTCGATTCCGGAGAGGGAGCCTGAGAAACGGCTACCACATCCAAGGAAGGCAGCAGGCGCGCAAATTACCCACTCCCGGCACGGGGAGGTAGTGACGAAAAATAACGATACGGGACTCATCCGAGGCCCCGTAATCGGAATGAGTACACTCTAAACCCTTTAACGAGGATCAATTGGAGGGCAAGTCTGGTGCCAGCAGCCGCGGTAATTCCAGCTCCAATAGCGTATATTAAAGTTGTTGCGGTTAAAAAGCTCGTAGTCGAATTTGTGTCCCGCGCCGCCGGTTCATCGTTCGCGGTGTTAACTGGCGTTTCGCGGGACGTCCTGCCGGTGGGCTTAGCTCGAGAGGGCGGCCCAACTCAATCCCGCCGCGGTGCTCTTCATTGAGTGTCGAGGTGGGCCGGCACGTTTACTTTGAACAAATTAGAGTGCTTAAAGCAGGCTAAAACTTCGCCTGAATACTGTGTGCATGGAATAATGGAATAGGACCTCGGTTCTATTTTGTTGGTTTTCGGAACCCCGAGGTAATGATTAATAGGAACGGATGGGGGCATTCGTATTGCGACGTTAGAGGTGAAATTCTTGGATCGTCGCAAGACGGACAGAAGCGAAAGCATTTGCCAAAAACGCTTTCATTGATCAAGAACGAAAGTTAGAGGTTCGAAGGCGATCAGATACCGCCCTAGTTCTAACCATAAACGATGCCAGCTAGCGATCCGCCGACGTTCCTCCGATGACTCGGCGGGCAGCTTCCGGGAAACCAAAGCTTTTGGGTTCCGGGGGAAGTATGGTTGCAAAGCTGAAACTTAAAGGAATTGACGGAAGGGCACCACCAGGAGTGGAGCCTGCGGCTTAATTTGACTCAACACGGGAAACCTCACCAGGCCCGGACACCGGAAGGATTGACAGATTGAGAGCTCTTTCTTGATTCGGTGGGTGGTGGTGCATGGCCGTTCTTAGTTGGTGGAGCGATTTGTCTGGTTAATTCCGATAACGAACGAGACTCTAGCCTGCTAAATAGGCGTATTTCGACATCCCAAATGCCGGCTGGAGCCGGGTTCGCCCGGTCTCTATGTGCGGTTTTTACTGTCGGCGTACAAACAATTCTTCTTAGAGGGACAGGCGGCTTCTAGCCGCACGAGATTGAGCAATAACAGGTCTGTGATGCCCTTAGATGTTCTGGGCCGCACGCGCGCTACACTGAAGGAATCAGCGTGTCCTCCCTGACCGAGCGGTCCGGGTAACCCGCTGAACCTCCTTCGTGCTAGGGATTGGGGCTTGCAATTGTTCCCCATGAACGAGGAATTCCCAGTAAGCGCGAGTCATAAGCTCGCGTTGATTACGTCCCTGCCCTTTGTACACACCGCCCGTCGCTACTACCGATTGAATGATTTAGTGAGGTCTTCGGACCGGTGCGCGGTGGCGTTTCGACGTTGCCGATGTTGCTGGGAAGATGACCAAACTTGATCATTTAGAGGAAGTAAAAGTCGTAACAAGGTTTCCGTAGGTGAACCTGCGGAAGGATCATTAACGTGTAAATGTTGTTGTTTAGTTGTCACACATACACACACATTTTGTCTGTGCTGATCAACAAAAAACACACATACATACACTATTCGTATGATGATCAATTCTCATACAAAATTCTTTATTATGCGTCGAACGGAAAAGCAACAACGGGTCGTCTTGCATTAAGCGGATCTGTTGTTACGTTTTTCGATTTATTTTATAAATCGATTGTAAACGTGCCGTAAACGACGTTTTCAAAGAATTTTTTCGAACATTAACACGAATCAATATTGTCGAAAGATGGTTATGTGCTAACGTTTTATTATTGCTTTCGCAGTGCCGGTCTTAGCGTATTTCCATCATCGTATTCGCTTCGAAAAAAAGTACTAATACACAGTGGTGGTGTATAATTAATGTGCAAGAGATGTTGTTGTTGTTGTTGTAGTATTTGTATATGGTTGGAGTTATTTATAATAACAAACAAGAATGAATGAATGAATAATAATGGTGTCTGCCAATACGATCGTACTTTATGTACACGACTAAAACTTTATACATACAAACCATAATAATAAATAAACTCGAAACAACCAACAACAAAATTAATACGCTACTGTACATACAAATACACATTTATACATACCATCATTTTACTTAACCGATGGTGAGTGATGTTTGAAAAATAAACGCTTAGGCTTACGGTTTTGTAAGCCAGTCTTTGCGTATTTTCTTCATCGTATTCGCTTCGGAAAAAAGAAAATAAAGATGGTGTATAATTAATGTGTAAAAGAGATGTTGTAGTTGTAATTTAATTTGTAAATGGTTGGAGTTTATTAATAAATAAAAGGGGCTGTCTATTCGTCTGTACTTTATGTACAAGACTAAAACTTTATACATACAAACCATAATAATAAATAAACTCGAAACAACCAACAACAAAATTATTACGCTACTGTACATACAAATACACATTTATACATACCATCATTTTACTTTACCGATGGTGAGTGATGTTTGAAAAATAAACGCTTAGGCTTACGGTTTTGTAAGCCAGTCTTTGCGTATTTTCTTCATCGTATTCGCTTCGGAAAAAAGAAAATAAAGATGGTGTATAATTAATGTGTAAAAGAGATGTTGTAGTTGTAATTTAATTTGTAAATGGTTGGAGTTTATTAATAAATAAAAGGGGCTGTCTATTCGTCTGTACTTTATGTACAAGACTACAAAAACGTTTTATAACAATAAAAAGCTCGAAACAACCAATAACAAAATATACTACTACTATACTACTATACATACAAACGCACATTTATAAATACATAAAATCAATTTACTTTATCGATAGTGAGTGATGTTTGGAAAAAAACGCTTAGGCTTACGGTTTTCGGGTACCTGGGTTCCGCATGCGTCGAAGTAATAATTTACTTTAACGACGCGACGAACCGTAGGAATCTAAATAAAAAAGTTTATTAACTTTTTTAGATTCTGTGGGTTTTAAATGATATACGCCCGACTGACGAAGGAACGTTTTGCACTGCCTGTGCTTTTCTTTTGATTCGTTTTTATGTCGACGGACGTTCTTAGAATGCCCACCAAACGACGTATCACACAAAACACCCTACAATTGTATTGTTTGGTAAATATTGTTGTGATTAAGTTTGTAGCTGTGGCGTTTGTTTGAAGAAAACGTCTGGTTTTTCGACATATTTTCTATTTAATAAATATACATAATGCTTATCGCAAAAGGAGCAGAGTTTTATAGACAAAGTTGATAGAGAAAAAAAACCTAATAGATATATATACGTATTTATAAAACGTTAATATCATCGGGTTATTCTTTATGTAAACTTAAACTATAACTGCATACTCTTTTCGATAAGTAGAAACAAATGCCACTTTAATTAAATAAAATATTATAAAATATAACGCCGAACGTTTCTTTCGATTGGTCCGTTTCTCACATATACATCACAATTGTAATAACCTTAAGTAGTTATTTTTGTTGTTGTGTGATGATGAAACGATTTCGATGTGGAACGGTGCGTTATGTAATAATATTTTAAATTTGTTTGAAAAGATTACCCTGAACGGTGGATCACTTGGCTCGTGGGTCGATGAAGAACGCAGCTAATTGCGCGTCAACTTGTGAACTGCAGGACACATGAACATCGACATTTCGAACGCACATTGCGGTCCTCGGATATACTGTTCCCGGACCACTCCTGGCTGAGGGTCGTGTCAATTTCAAAGACTGCTCGGTTTTTGTCTTAAACACAGCGCACAATGTTGTGTAGACAATTACGTCGGAGCGTGTTGGGTGCAAATATGACGCGTTACTATAATTGTTAATTGATTGTCGGTTGTCATAATAAAATATTATGCAACGTAGACAACAATAAAAACAATATAAAAAATAACGCGGCATCCTAAAACGCAATAGCGGCTGACATTCTTATTAGTTTGTTGGTACAAGTTGGTTTAGACGTAGCACGTCCGATATTAAAAAGCAGCCACAACGCTTAAATTTCGAACGAAGCGATCGTCGTGTCCGAGACGTTAAAGTTGTTTATATGCATATTTTATGCACTATAATTAACAACAACAACATTCTCGCAACGACGTCAGATCGATGTTTGAAATTGTTTGGAGGCAGCCATATAAACGGAATACGTGTAATTATCGTCTGACAAAATAAAGGCAAATTTATATTTGCGACCTCAGAGCAGGTGAGACTACCCGCTGAATTTAAGCATATTATTAAGCGGAGGAAAAGAAACTAACTAGGATTTCCTTAGTAGCGGCGAGCGAACAGGAAAAAGCCCAGCACTGAATCCCGCGGCCGAAACCGGACGCCGGGAAATGTGGTGTTAGGGAGGATCCGTCATCCCGAGATTGTGCGACGCGTCCAAGTCCATCTTGAACGGGGCCACAGCCCATAGAGGGTGCCAGGCCCGTAGTGACCGTTGCCGATAACGGGAGGATCTCTCCTCAGAGTCGGGTTGCTTGAGAGTGCAGCCCTAAGTGGGTGGTAAACTCCATCTAAGGCTAAATATGACCACGAGACCGATAGCGAACAAGTACCGTGAGGGAAAGTTGAAAAGAACTTTGAAGAGAGAGTTCAATAGTACGTGAAACCGTTCAGGGGTAAACCTGAGAAACCCGAAAGGTCGAAAGGGGAGATTCAGCGTGACTCGATAGCGGCGCTAAATGATCGTGCGACGAACGGCGTACGCGTCGTTCGCGCCTTTTGTTTATGCGAACCGAAGTCGAACGCGTGCACTTCTCCCCCAGTAGGACGTCGCGATCCTTTGGGTGTCGATCTAAGGCCCGCGGTGGAGCCCGTTCGAACGGTTCGCCGTTTCGGACGAACCCGCGGTGTTTCCCGGTCGACTCGCTCGAAGGTATGCATATGGCGCCGGGCCGCTACACAGTTAGCGTCCGACCATTGGCAAGCGCGTTCGTTTATGACGGTAATCGCACCTGGTGTCGGTTCTGTCTACGAATGGCTGTTCGCCAATGAGTTCTCGGACAGACTCGGTTGAAACGCCGATCTGCGACGCTATAGCTTTGGGTACTTTCAGGACCCGTCTTGAAACACGGACCAAGGAGTCTAGCATGTGCGCGAGTCATTGGGACATGACTAAACCTAAAGGCGCAATGAAAGTGAAAGTTCGTCTTGCACGGACTAAGGGAAGATGGGCGGCCGTTACGGCTGTCGCCCCGCACTCCCGGGGCGT
>NW_026986648.1:77500-87500 GCF_031307605.1 Tribolium castaneum | reverse complement strand
GTACGACGTTTGCGAAGTACGGCACTCAAAATGGTGATTTTCTTGTACGACGTTTATTTGCACGTGCTGCCGACTGCGACGGAGTACAGCGTTCAATTGACTTTGTGCATAGTACAGACGAAGTACGACGTTTGCGAAGTACGGCACTCAAAATCATGATTTTCTTGTAAGACGTTTATTTGCAGTTGCTTCCGACTGCGACGAAGTACAGCGTTCAATTGACTTTGTACATAGTACAGACGAAGTACGACGTTTGCGAAGTACGGCACTCAAAATCATGATTTTCTTGTAAGACGTTTATTTGCAGTTGCTTCCGACTGCGACGAAGTACAGCGTTCAATTGACTTTGTACATAGTACAGACGAAGTACGACGTTTGCGAAGTACGGCACTCAAAATCATGATTTTCTTGTAAGACGTATATTTGCAGTTGCTTCCGACTGCGACGAAGTACAGCGTTCAATTGACTTTGTACATAGTACAGACGAAGTACGACGTTTGCGAAGTACGGCACTCAAAATCATGATTTTCTTGTACGACGTTTATTTGCACTTGCTGTCGACTGCGACGAAGTTTAGCGTTCATTTGACTTTGTACATAGTACAGACGAAGTACGACGTTAGCGAAGTACGGCACTCAAAATCGTGATTTTCTTGTACGACGTTTATTTGCACGCGCTGTCGACTGCGACGAGGTTTAGCGTTCACTTGACTTTGTACATAGTATAGACGAAGTACGACGTTTGCAAAGTACGGCACTCAAAATCGTGATTTTCTTGTACGACGTTTATTCGCACGTGCTGCCGACTGCGACGAAATGCAGCGTTCATAGTACAAACGAAGTACGACGTTCACAAAGTGATGAAGTAAAACGTAAACAATAAATAATATAATAATTTTATTTGTGTTGTATATAATGAAAAAACAGCAAATTTTTTTGCAAATTACGTATCTGTAAATAAATGTAAACATTTAGCAACTAATCAAAATTGTTTTTTTTGCCTAGATATTAAAGTAAAACATAAAAATACATTAAATTTATAAAATGCAACCCGCAGCACACTAGATGTGCATTAATATTGCATAACCTTTACGAAGTACGACGTCCAAAAATATTAATTTTTTTTTATATTGAGGTTAAAAGTGAGAAAACATAAATTAATAATAATGCAACCTGCAATACACTTAATATGTACTGATCTTGCATAACCTTCACGAAGTACTACGTTTAAATATAAATTAATATTATTGTGACCCGCAATACACTAAATTTGTATCAATATTGCATAACCTACACGAAGTACGACGTTCAAGAATATTAAAGAATTTTATTTGTGTTGTATATAATAAAAAAACAGCAAATTTTTTTGCAAATTACGTATCTGTAAATAAATGTAAACATTCAGCAACTAATCAAAAGTGTTTTTTTGCCTAGACATTAAAGTAAATCATAAGAATACATTAAATTTATAAAATGCAACCCGCAGCACAACAGATGTGCATCAATATTGCATAACTGTTACGAAGTACGACGTCCAAAAATATTAAATTTTTTTTTATATGAAGGTAAAAAGTGAGAAAACATAAATTAATAATAATGCAACCTGCAATACACTTAATGTGTACTGATGTTGCATAACCTTCACGAAGTACTACGTTCAAATATAAATTAATATTATTGCGACCCGCAATACACTAAATTTGTATCAATATTGCATAACTTACACGAAGTACGACGTTTAAAAATATTAAATGTTTTATTTGTAGTTTGCATATAATAAAAAAAAAAACAAATTTTTATGTAAATTACGTATCTATAAATAAACGTACACATTTAACAATTAAATAAACATAGTATTTTGGCCTAGATATTAAATTAAAACATAAAAATGCATAATATTTATTAAAATGCAACTTGCAATACAGCAAATGTGTATTAATATTGCATAACCTTTACGAAGTACGACGTTCACGAAGTACGTCGTTTACGAAGTGCGACGTTTACGAAGTACGTCGTTTACGAAGTGCGACGTTCACGAAGTACGTCGTTTACGAAGTGCGACGTTCACGAAGTACGTCGTTTACGAAGTGCGACGTTCGCGAAGTACGACGTCTACACATTAGGGCACTCAAAATTATTGTTACGTTGTACGACATTCAGACGTTCCAACTGCGACTAACTACAGCATTCATTTGACTTTGCACATACGACGAACGAAGTACGACGTTTACGAAGTACGGCGCTTAAAATAATTTTGTTTTTATTAATTAATTATTTTTTTTAAAACAAACGTTTTTATAATTAAATTTTATAATGGTTTAAATATAAAATATGACTTTTTAATATTATCAATATTTAAAATATTTTCTCCCTTTTGTGTGTATGCCTTATAGTTATAGAGCTGTGCGCTTCGGTAGACGTCGCCTGTGGAGCTATGTCAGTGGAGCGGTGCGCACATCCAATACCGAGCGGCTGCCTCGATCGGTGTCGCGCTGGTATACATATGGTAGTGGTGTGTGTCGATGCGTTGAGTGAGGCGATATGAACGGTGTAACGGTTTAGTCGAAGTTTATCATAAATGACGACGACAAAACGACCGATTATGTATACGTTCTGCATTTGCTTCCAATTTATCGACGTTTATCGCACATTTCCGCTATCGAATTCGAATAGGGCTTTGCTTGCGAGATTGCTTTATTTTGTGATTTTGTGGCTCGCCCAGTTCCCCACAGCGAGATTGCGGATGCGGCAAAACGTATTCTCTTACGTTGGCGGTCCTTATGCAATCAAACTTTGTTGAACTAACAAATGTTTGTGATTTAAACAAACAAAAATAATAAATGCGTCAACTCTCTAATATCCGAGCGAGAATATTTATATAATATTCGTAACGTTTATGGATTCGAAAGAATTTCATAAATTCACGTCGCATTCAATCTTGCGAAGAGTGAAGAGAATGTTTGAACTTTTAAATCGGCAAAGGTAAAAAATAATATTATAAATATTATTATTATGCCTTTATTGACCGATATATGTGTTGTGGTGTTTAACGACTACGACGACGATGATGACGATACATTTATCTCTATATCGTACGAAGAAAAGAAGAAACAGCGTGGCGTTACTTTCTTATATGTTAGATTGTTTCGCACAAACGCGCATATTCTTCATCTTTATAAACGATGATGATGAGTATTTTATTCTCTCGTCTGTCTCAAAAAACACAAAAACACAGTTCCCTGGTTGATCCTGCCAGTAGTCATATGCTTGTCTCAAAGATTAAGCCATGCATGTCTCAGTACAAGCCAAATTAAGGTGAAACCGCGAAAGGCTCATTAAATCAGTTATGGTTCCTTAGATCGTACCCACATTTACTTGGATAACTGTGGTAATTCTAGAGCTAATACATGCAAACAGAGCTCCGACCGGAGACGGAAGGAGCGCTTTTATTAGATCAAAACCAATCGGTGGCGGTTTCGCCGTCATCGTACAACTTGGTGAATCTGAATAACTTTGCGCTGATCGCACGGTCTCGCACCGGCGACGCATCTTTCAAATGTCTGCCTTATCAACTGTCGATGGTAGGTTCTGCGCCTACCATGGTTGTAACGGGTAACGGGGAATCAGGGTTCGATTCCGGAGAGGGAGCCTGAGAAACGGCTACCACATCCAAGGAAGGCAGCAGGCGCGCAAATTACCCACTCCCGGCACGGGGAGGTAGTGACGAAAAATAACGATACGGGACTCATCCGAGGCCCCGTAATCGGAATGAGTACACTCTAAACCCTTTAACGAGGATCAATTGGAGGGCAAGTCTGGTGCCAGCAGCCGCGGTAATTCCAGCTCCAATAGCGTATATTAAAGTTGTTGCGGTTAAAAAGCTCGTAGTCGAATTTGTGTCCCGCGCCGCCGGTTCATCGTTCGCGGTGTTAACTGGCGTTTCGCGGGACGTCCTGCCGGTGGGCTTAGCTCGAGAGGGCGGCCCAACTCAATCCCGCCGCGGTGCTCTTCATTGAGTGTCGAGGTGGGCCGGCACGTTTACTTTGAACAAATTAGAGTGCTTAAAGCAGGCTAAAACTTCGCCTGAATACTGTGTGCATGGAATAATGGAATAGGACCTCGGTTCTATTTTGTTGGTTTTCGGAACCCCGAGGTAATGATTAATAGGAACGGATGGGGGCATTCGTATTGCGACGTTAGAGGTGAAATTCTTGGATCGTCGCAAGACGGACAGAAGCGAAAGCATTTGCCAAAAACGCTTTCATTGATCAAGAACGAAAGTTAGAGGTTCGAAGGCGATCAGATACCGCCCTAGTTCTAACCATAAACGATGCCAGCTAGCGATCCGCCGACGTTCCTCCGATGACTCGGCGGGCAGCTTCCGGGAAACCAAAGCTTTTGGGTTCCGGGGGAAGTATGGTTGCAAAGCTGAAACTTAAAGGAATTGACGGAAGGGCACCACCAGGAGTGGAGCCTGCGGCTTAATTTGACTCAACACGGGAAACCTCACCAGGCCCGGACACCGGAAGGATTGACAGATTGAGAGCTCTTTCTTGATTCGGTGGGTGGTGGTGCATGGCCGTTCTTAGTTGGTGGAGCGATTTGTCTGGTTAATTCCGATAACGAACGAGACTCTAGCCTGCTAAATAGGCGTATTTCGACATCCCAAATGCCGGCTGGAGCCGGGTTCGCCCGGTCTCTATGTGCGGTTTTTACTGTCGGCGTACAAACAATTCTTCTTAGAGGGACAGGCGGCTTCTAGCCGCACGAGATTGAGCAATAACAGGTCTGTGATGCCCTTAGATGTTCTGGGCCGCACGCGCGCTACACTGAAGGAATCAGCGTGTCCTCCCTGACCGAGCGGTCCGGGTAACCCGCTGAACCTCCTTCGTGCTAGGGATTGGGGCTTGCAATTGTTCCCCATGAACGAGGAATTCCCAGTAAGCGCGAGTCATAAGCTCGCGTTGATTACGTCCCTGCCCTTTGTACACACCGCCCGTCGCTACTACCGATTGAATGATTTAGTGAGGTCTTCGGACCGGTGCGCGGTGGCGTTTCGACGTTGCCGATGTTGCTGGGAAGATGACCAAACTTGATCATTTAGAGGAAGTAAAAGTCGTAACAAGGTTTCCGTAGGTGAACCTGCGGAAGGATCATTAACGTGTAAATGTTGTTGTTTAGTTGTCACACATACACACACATTTTGTCTGTGCTGATCAACAAAAAACACACATACATACACTATTCGTATGATGATCAATTCTCATACAAAATTCTTTATTATGCGTCGAACGGAAAAGCAACAACGGGTCGTCTTGCATTAAGCGGATCTGTTGTTACGTTTTTCGATTTATTTTATAAATCGATTGTAAACGTGCCGTAAACGACGTTTTCAAAGAATTTTTTCGAACATTAACACGAATCAATATTGTCGAAAGATGGTTATGTGCTAACGTTTTATTATTGCTTTCGCAGTGCCGGTCTTAGCGTATTTCCATCATCGTATTCGCTTCGAAAAAAAGTACTAATACACAGTGGTGGTGTATAATTAATGTGCAAGAGATGTTGTTGTTGTTGTTGTAGTATTTGTATATGGTTGGAGTTATTTATAATAACAAACAAGAATGAATGAATGAATAATAATGGTGTCTGCCAATACGATCGTACTTTATGTACACGACTAAAACTTTATACATACAAACCATAATAATAAATAAACTCGAAACAACCAACAACAAAATTAATACGCTACTGTACATACAAATACACATTTATACATACCATCATTTTACTTAACCGATGGTGAGTGATGTTTGAAAAATAAACGCTTAGGCTTACGGTTTTGTAAGCCAGTCTTTGCGTATTTTCTTCATCGTATTCGCTTCGGAAAAAAGAAAATAAAGATGGTGTATAATTAATGTGTAAAAGAGATGTTGTAGTTGTAATTTAATTTGTAAATGGTTGGAGTTTATTAATAAATAAAAGGGGCTGTCTATTCGTCTGTACTTTATGTACAAGACTAAAACTTTATACATACAAACCATAATAATAAATAAACTCGAAACAACCAACAACAAAATTATTACGCTACTGTACATACAAATACACATTTATACATACCATCATTTTACTTTACCGATGGTGAGTGATGTTTGAAAAATAAACGCTTAGGCTTACGGTTTTGTAAGCCAGTCTTTGCGTATTTTCTTCATCGTATTCGCTTCGGAAAAAAGAAAATAAAGATGGTGTATAATTAATGTGTAAAAGAGATGTTGTAGTTGTAATTTAATTTGTAAATGGTTGGAGTTTATTAATAAATAAAAGGGGCTGTCTATTCGTCTGTACTTTATGTACAAGACTACAAAAACGTTTTATAACAATAAAAAGCTCGAAACAACCAATAACAAAATATACTACTACTATACTACTATACATACAAACGCACATTTATAAATACATAAAATCAATTTACTTTATCGATAGTGAGTGATGTTTGGAAAAAAACGCTTAGGCTTACGGTTTTCGGGTACCTGGGTTCCGCATGCGTCGAAGTAATAATTTACTTTAACGACGCGACGAACCGTAGGAATCTAAATAAAAAAGTTTATTAACTTTTTTAGATTCTGTGGGTTTTAAATGATATACGCCCGACTGACGAAGGAACGTTTTGCACTGCCTGTGCTTTTCTTTTGATTCGTTTTTATGTCGACGGACGTTCTTAGAATGCCCACCAAACGACGTATCACACAAAACACCCTACAATTGTATTGTTTGGTAAATATTGTTGTGATTAAGTTTGTAGCTGTGGCGTTTGTTTGAAGAAAACGTCTGGTTTTTCGACATATTTTCTATTTAATAAATATACATAATGCTTATCGCAAAAGGAGCAGAGTTTTATAGACAAAGTTGATAGAGAAAAAAAACCTAATAGATATATATACGTATTTATAAAACGTTAATATCATCGGGTTATTCTTTATGTAAACTTAAACTATAACTGCATACTCTTTTCGATAAGTAGAAACAAATGCCACTTTAATTAAATAAAATATTATAAAATATAACGCCGAACGTTTCTTTCGATTGGTCCGTTTCTCACATATACATCACAATTGTAATAACCTTAAGTAGTTATTTTTGTTGTTGTGTGATGATGAAACGATTTCGATGTGGAACGGTGCGTTATGTAATAATATTTTAAATTTGTTTGAAAAGATTACCCTGAACGGTGGATCACTTGGCTCGTGGGTCGATGAAGAACGCAGCTAATTGCGCGTCAACTTGTGAACTGCAGGACACATGAACATCGACATTTCGAACGCACATTGCGGTCCTCGGATATACTGTTCCCGGACCACTCCTGGCTGAGGGTCGTGTCAATTTCAAAGACTGCTCGGTTTTTGTCTTAAACACAGCGCACAATGTTGTGTAGACAATTACGTCGGAGCGTGTTGGGTGCAAATATGACGCGTTACTATAATTGTTAATTGATTGTCGGTTGTCATAATAAAATATTATGCAACGTAGACAACAATAAAAACAATATAAAAAATAACGCGGCATCCTAAAACGCAATAGCGGCTGACATTCTTATTAGTTTGTTGGTACAAGTTGGTTTAGACGTAGCACGTCCGATATTAAAAAGCAGCCACAACGCTTAAATTTCGAACGAAGCGATCGTCGTGTCCGAGACGTTAAAGTTGTTTATATGCATATTTTATGCACTATAATTAACAACAACAACATTCTCGCAACGACGTCAGATCGATGTTTGAAATTGTTTGGAGGCAGCCATATAAACGGAATACGTGTAATTATCGTCTGACAAAATAAAGGCAAATTTATATTTGCGACCTCAGAGCAGGTGAGACTACCCGCTGAATTTAAGCATATTATTAAGCGGAGGAAAAGAAACTAACTAGGATTTCCTTAGTAGCGGCGAGCGAACAGGAAAAAGCCCAGCACTGAATCCCGCGGCCGAAACCGGACGCCGGGAAATGTGGTGTTAGGGAGGATCCGTCATCCCGAGATTGTGCGACGCGTCCAAGTCCATCTTGAACGGGGCCACAGCCCATAGAGGGTGCCAGGCCCGTAGTGACCGTTGCCGATAACGGGAGGATCTCTCCTCAGAGTCGGGTTGCTTGAGAGTGCAGCCCTAAGTGGGTGGTAAACTCCATCTAAGGCTAAATATGACCACGAGACCGATAGCGAACAAGTACCGTGAGGGAAAGTTGAAAAGAACTTTGAAGAGAGAGTTCAATAGTACGTGAAACCGTTCAGGGGTAAACCTGAGAAACCCGAAAGGTCGAAAGGGGAGATTCAGCGTGACTCGATAGCGGCGCTAAATGATCGTGCGACGAACGGCGTACGCGTCGTTCGCGCCTTTTGTTTATGCGAACCGAAGTCGAACGCGTGCACTTCTCCCCCAGTAGGACGTCGCGATCCTTTGGGTGTCGATCTAAGGCCCGCGGTGGAGCCCGTTCGAACGGTTCGCCGTTTCGGACGAACCCGCGGTGTTTCCCGGTCGACTCGCTCGAAGGTATGCATATGGCGCCGGGCCGCTACACAGTTAGCGTCCGACCATTGGCAAGCGCGTTCGTTTATGACGGTAATCGCACCTGGTGTCGGTTCTGTCTACGAATGGCTGTTCGCCAATGAGTTCTCGGACAGACTCGGTTGAAACGCCGATCTGCGACGCTATAGCTTTGGGTACTTTCAGGACCCGTCTTGAAACACGGACCAAGGAGTCTAGCATGTGCGCGAGTCATTGGGACATGACTAAACCTAAAGGCGCAATGAAAGTGAAAGTTCGTCTTGCACGGACTAAGGGAAGATGGGCGGCCGTTACGGCTGTCGCCCCGCACTCCCGGGGCGTCTCATTCTCATTGCGAGAAGAGGCGCACCAAGAGCGTACACGCTGGGACCCGAAAGATGGTGAACTATGCCTGGTCAGGACGAAGTCAGGGGAAACCCTGATGGAGGTCCGTAGCGATTCTGACGTGCAAATCGATCGTCGGAACTGGGTATAGGGGCGAAAGACTAATCGAACCATCTAGTAGCTGGTTCCCTCCGAAGTTTCCCTCAGGATAGCTGGCGCTCGTCGCTTACGAGTTTCATCCGGTAAAGCGAATGATTAGAGGCATTGGGGTCGAAACGGCCTCAACCTATTCTCAAACTTTAAATGGGTGAGATCTCCGGCTTGCTCGAACTTTATATGAAGCCGCGAGACTCGAATCAGAGTGCCAAGTGGGCCATTTTTGGTAAGCAGAACTGGCGCTGTGGGATGAACCAAACGCCGAGTTAAAGCGCCTAAATCGACGCTTATGGGATACCATGAAAGGCGTTGGTAACTTAAGACATCAGGACGGTGGCCATGGAAGTCGGAATCCGCCAAGGAGTGTGTAACAACTCACCTGCCGAAGTTACTAGCCCTGAAAATGGATGGCGCTGAAGCGTCGTGCTTATACTCGGCCGTCAGCGGCATGTGCGGTCGGTTATTTAATTAACCGGCCATGAAGCCCTGACGAGTAGGAGGGTCGCGGCGGTGAGCGCAGAAGGACTGGCCGTGAGGCCGTCTGGAGCCGCCGTCGGTGCAGATCTTGGTGGTAGTAGCAAATACTCCAGCGAGGCCCTGGAGGACTGACGTGGAGAAGGGTTTCGTGTGAACAGCCGTTGCACACGAGTCAGTCGATCCTAAGCCCTAGGCGAAAGCCGATGTTGATGTGGTGTAGATATGTCGTTGGTTCGTTTTTAATTCGAACGTAAACGTACGAAGCGAGCACACACCCATTGGGCGAAAGGGAATCCGGTTCCTATTCCGGAACCCGGCAGCGGAACCGTTAATAATTCGGGCCCTCGCAAGAGAGTTCGTCGGGGCAACCCAAAAGGACCCGGAGACGCCGTCGGGAGATCCGGGAAGAGTTTTCTTTTCTGCATGAGCGTTCGAGTTCCATGGAATCCTCTAGCAGGGAGATATGGTTTGGAACGCGAAGAGCACCGCA
>NW_026986648.1:55000-72500 GCF_031307605.1 Tribolium castaneum | reverse complement strand
TGTAAAAATTAAAAAAAAACAAAATTAATCAAATTTAAATATGTTGTGTATTTTAGTGCGTAGATAAGGCTCTTATATTAGTTTTTTAGATTTCACCCCTTAGGGGTGAGTTATTAAACAAAATGCTATAAATAAAGCCTAATTGATACGGTTTTTGGCATATAGGTAGCCCCTAAAATATTAATAAAAATTTTTAGCAAAAACCACCCCTTTGTATTTGGGGGTGAGTTAAGGGTAAATATGTAAAAATTAAACAAATCACATTTAACCAAATTTAAATATGTTGTGTATTTTAGTGCGTAGATAAGGCTCTTATATAATTTTTTTAGATTTCACCCTTTGGGGGTGAGTTATTAAACAAAAATCTACAAATAAAGCCTAATCGATACGGTTTTTTGCATATACGTAGCCCCTAAAATATTAATAAAAAATATTTTAGCAAAAACCACCCCTTTGTATTTGGAGGTGAGTTAAGGGTAAAAATGTAAAAATTAAAAAAAAAATAACCAAATTTAAATATGTTGTGTATTTTAGTGCGTAGATAAGGCTCTTATATTCGTTTTTTAGATTTCACCCTTTGGGGGTAAGTTTTTAAACAAAAATCTACAAATAAAGCCTAATTGATACGGTTTTTTGCATATACGTAGCTCATAAAATTTTAATAAAAAATATTTTAGCAAAAAACACCCTTTTCTATTTGGGGGTGAGTTAAGGGTAAAAATGTAAAAATTAAAAAAAAAAATTAACCAAATTTAAATATGTTGTGTATTTTAGTGCGTAGATAAAACTCATATAATTTTTTTAGATTTCACCCTTTGGGGGTGAGTTATTAAACAAAAATCTACAAATTAAGCCTAATCGATACGGTTTTTGGCATATACGTAGCCCCTAAATTATTAATAAAAAATATTTTAGCAAAAACCACCCCTTTGTATTTGGGGGTGAGTTAGGGGTAAAAATGTAAAAATTAAAAAAAAAACAAAATTAATCAAATTTTAATATCTTGTGTATTTTAGTGCGTAGATAAGGCTCTTATATTAGTTTTTTAGATTTCACCCCTTAGGGGTGAGTTATTAAACAAAATGCTATAAATAAAGCCTAATTGATACGGTTTTTGGCATATAGGTAGCCCCTAAAATATTAATAAAAAATTTTAGCAAAAACCACCCCTTTGTATTTGGGGGTGAGTTAAGGGTAAATATGTAAAAATTAAACAAATCACATTTAACCAAATTTAAATATGTTGTGTATTTTAGTGCGTAGATAAGGCTCTTATATAATTTTTTTAGATTTCACCCTTTGGGGGTGAGTTATTAAACAAAAATCTACAAATTAAGCCTAATCGATACGGTTTTTGGCATATACGTAGCCCCTAAAATATTAATAAAAAATATTTTAGCAAAAACCACCCCTTTGTATTTAGGGGTGAGTTAGGGGTAAAAATGTAAAAATTAAAAAAAAAACAAAATTAATCAAATTTTAATATCTTGTGTATTTTAGTGCGTAGATAAGGCTCTTATATTAGTTTTTTAGATTTCACCCCTTAGGGGTGAGTTATTAAACAAAATGCTATAAATAAAGCCTAATTGATACGGTTTTTGGCATATAGGTAGCCCCTAAAATATTAATAAAAAATTTTAGCAAAAACCACCCCTTTGTATTTGGGGGTGAGTTAAGGGTAAATTTGGCTCAAATTCTATTACGTTAGGTCCAAAAGATCAGTTTGGTTTCAAAAAACTATACAATTAGAAATTCCACAAATATTGGCGGCGGTACTTTCAGGGCGCGTATTTTTATACCCGCTAACGGAGACCTTGAGCTATAGAAAAAATTTTCCATGCGCGCCGAAGGCGCGCATGTACTTTATAGATTTTGACCTGGGAAATTTAAAAATCAACACCAAAACTTTCTACACCCCCTACAACCCCCTTAAAAATAGCCAAATACAACAAATTTTAACAACCACTAAATTCAAAATCGTCTCATAACGTTAAAAAATTTTTTCAAAATTTTACACCTCAAAAAGAAACTCCGAAATTCTCTTAGCTTTCGTTTTTCATTGGTCCAGAGCGCATGCGCATGCGCGTCTGACCTGTACATTTTCCCCACCAAACGTCCATAGATCACGGTAACTAAAGGGCGTACAATCATCAAACAACTTCTAAAGTGCTTAGGTCATGCTCCCCCGACATATGAAAAAAAAAACAGATTTTTATCTCAATTAGATCTAAAAGTCACTTCCCCCACCACCCGGACCACTAATGCGGACTTTGAGCTGGATAAAAGTCACAAAGTCATGATTAAAATTTTAAAGTTTTTTTAACTTAATCGATAGACATGCGCGTAAGATTAAAAAAATAATTTTTATAAATGTGGAATGACCAACCCTTCTATTCGAAAAACAACCCTAAAATTGACAAAAAAAAACAAAATCTACAAATAAAGCCTAATCGATACGGTTTTTTGCATATACGTAGCCCCTACAATATTAATAAAAAATATTATAACAAAAAACACCCCTGTGTATTAGGGGGTGAGTAAAGGGTAAAAACGTAAAAAATAAAAAAAAATAAAAATTAACCAAATTTAAATATGTTGTGTATTTTAGTGTGCAGATAAGGCCTCTATGTTGTTTTTTTAGATTTCACCCTTAGGGGGTGAGTTTTTAACATATTTAAAAAACCACTAAATTCAAAAAATTCAAACAATGTCAAAGATGTTTTTTAAAAATTTTAGACCTCAAAAAGAAACTCCGAAATTCTCTTAGCATTCGTTTTTCATTGGTCCAGAGCGCATGCGCATGCGCGTCTGACCTGTACATTTTCCCCACCAAACGTCCATAGATCACGGTAACTAAAGGGCGTACAATCATCAAACAACTTCTAAAGTGCTTAGGTCATGCTCCCCCGACATATGAAAAAAAAAACAGATTTTTATCTCAATTAGATCTAAAAGTCACTTCCCCCACCACCCGGACCACTAATGCGGACTTTGAGCTGGATAAATGTCACAAAGTCATGATTAAAATTTTAAAGTTTTTTTAACTTAATCGATAGACATGCGCGTAAGATTAAAAAAATAATTTTTATAAATGTGAAAAGACCACCCCTTCTATTCGAAAAACAACCCTAAAATTGACAAAAAAAAACAAAATCTACAAATAAAGCCTAATCGATACGGTTTTTTGCATATACGTAGCCCCTAAAATATTAATAAAAAATATTATAACAAAAACCACCCCTGTGTATTAGGGGGTGAGTAAAGGGTAAAAACGTAAAAAATAAAAAAAAATAAAAATTAACCAAATTTAAATATGTTGTGTATTTTAGTGTGCAGATAAGGCCTCTATGTTGTTTTTTTAGATTTCACCCTTAGGGGGTGAGTTTTTAACGTATTTAAAAAACCACTAAATTCAAAAAATTCAAACAATGTCAAAGATGTTTTTTAAAAATTTTAGACCTCAAAAAGAAACTCCGAAATTCTCTTAGCTTTCGTTTTTCATTGGTCCAGAGCGCATGCGCATGCGCGTCTGACCTGTACATTTTCCCCACCAAACGTCCATAGATCACGGTAACTAAAGGGCGTACAATCATCAAACAACTTCTAAAGTGCTTAGGTCATGCTCCCCCGACATATGAAAAAAAAAACAGATTTTTATCTCAATTAGATCTAAAAGTCACTTCTCCCACCACCCGGACCACTAATGCGGACTTTGAGCTGGATAAAAGTCACAAAGTCATGATTAAAATTTTAAAGTTTTTTTAACTTAATCGATAGACATGCGCGTAAGATTAAAAAAATAATTTTTATAAATGTGGAATGACCACCCCTTCTATTCGAAAAACAACCCTAAAATTGACAAAAAAAAACAAAATCTACAAATAAAGCCTAATCGATACGGTTTTTTGCATATACGTAGCCCCTAAAATATTAATAAAAAATATTATAACAAAAACCACCCCTGCGTATTAGGGGGTGAGTAAAGGGTAAAAACGTAAAAAATAAAAAAAAATAAAAATTAACCAAATTTAAATATGTTGTGTATTTTAGTGTGCAGATAAGGCCTCTATGTTGTTTTTTTAGATTTCACTCTTAGGGGGTGAGTTTTTAACGTATTTAAAAAACCACTAAATTCAAAAAATTCAAACAATGTCAAAGATGTTTTTTAAAAATTTTAGACCTCAAAAAGAAACTCCGAAATTCTCTTAGCTTTCGTTTTTCATTGGTCCAGAGCGCATGCGCATGCGCGTCTGACCTGTACATTTTCCCCACCAAACGTCCATAGATCACGGTAACTAAAGGGCGTACAATCATCAAACAACTTCTAAAGTGCTCAGGTCATGCTCCCCCGACATATGAAAAAAAAAACAGATTTTTATCTCAATTAGATCTAAAAGTCACTTCCCCCACCACCCGGACCACTAATGCGGACTTTGAGCTGGATAAAAGTCACAAAGTCATGATTAAATTTTTAAAGTTTTTTTATCTTAATCGATAGACATGCGCGTAAGATTAAAATAACAATTTTTATAAATGTGGAATGACCACCCCTTCTATTCGAAAAACAACCCTAAAATTAACAAAAAAAACCAAAATCTACAAATAAAGCCTAATCGATACGGTTTTTTGCATATACGTAGCCCCTAAAATATTAATAAAAAATAGTTTAGCAAAAACCACCCCTTTGTATTTGGGGGTGAGTTAAGGGTAAAAATGTGAAAATTAAAAAAAAACAAAATTAACTAAATTTAAATATGTTGTGTATTTTAGTGCGTAGATAAGGCTTTTATATTATGTTTTTAAATTTCACCCTTTGGGGGTGAGTTATTAAAGAAAAATCTACAAAGAAAGCCTAATCGATACGGTTTTTTGCATATAGGTAGCCCCTAAAATATTCATAAAAAATATTTTAGCAAAAACCACCCCTTTGTATTTGGGGGTGAGTTAAGGGTAAAAATGTAACAATTAAAAAAAAAACAAAATTAACCAAATTTAAATATGTTGTGTATTTTAGTGCGTAGATAAGGCTTTTATATTATGATTTTAAATTTCACCCTTTGGGGGTGAGTTATTAAACAAAAATCTACAAATAAAGCCTAATCGATACGGTTTTTTGCATATAGGTAGCCCATAATATATTAATAAAAATATTTTAGCAAAAACCACCCCTTTGTATTTGGGGGTGAGTTAAGGGTAAAAATGAAAAAATTAACAAAAAAAACAAATTAATCAAATTTAAATATGTTGTGTATTTTAGTGCGTAGATAAGGCTCTTATATTCGTTTTTGAGATTACACCCTTTGGGGGTAAGTTTTTAAACAAAAATCTACAAATAAAGCCTAATCGAAACGGTTTTTTGCATATAGGTAGCCCCTAAAATATTAATAAAAAATATTTTAGCAAAAACCACCCCTTTGTATTTGGGGGTGAGTTAAGGGTAAAAATGTAAAAATTAAAAAAAAATAACTAAATTTAAATATGTTGTGTATTTTAGTGCGTAGATAAGGCTCTTGCATTAGTTTTTTAGATTTCACCCTTTGGGGGTGAGTTATTAAACAAAAAGCTACAAATAAAGCCTAATCGATACCGTTTCTTGCATATAGGTAGCCTCTAAAATATTAATAAAAAATATTTTAGTAAAAACCACCCCTTTGTATTTGGGGGTGACTTAAGGGTAAAAATGTAAAAATTAAAAAAAAAATTACCAAATTTAAATATGTTGTGCATTTTAGTGCGTAGATAAGGCTCTTGCATTAGTTTTTTACATTTCACCCTTTGGGGGTGGGTTATTAAACAAAAATCTACAAATAAAGCCTAATCGATACGGTTTTTTGCATATAGGTAGCCCATAATATATTAATAAAAAATATTTTAGCAAAAACCACTCCTTTGTATTTGGGGGTGAGTTAAGGGTAAAAATGTAAAAATAAAAAAAAATAACCAAATTTAAATATGTTGTGTATTTTAGTGCGTAGATAAGGCTCTTATATTAGTTTTTTAGATTTCACCTTTTGGGGGTGAGTTATTTAACAAAATACTACAAACAAAGCCTAATCGATACGGTTTTTGGCATATAGGTAGCCCCTAAAATATTAATAAAAAATGTTTTAGCAAAAACTACCCCTTTATATTTGGGGGTGAGTTAGGGGTAAAAATGTGAAAATTAAAAAAAAAACAAAATTAATCAAATTTGAATATGTTGTGTATTTTAGTGCGTAGATAAAGCTCTTATATTCGTTTTTTAGATTTTACCTTTTGGGGGTAAGTTATTAAACAAAAATCTACAAATAAAACTAATCGATACGGTTTTTGCATATAGGTAGCTCCTAAAATATTAATAAAAAATATTTTAGCAAAAAACACCCCTTTGTATTTGGGGGTGAATTAAGGGTAAAAACGTAAAAAATAAAAATAAACAAACATTAACCTAATTTAAATAATTGAAAATTTATCACATTTACTACAAATATTGTATGTATTTCAATGCGTACATAAGGACCATATATTTCTTTTTTTTTAATTTTACCCTTAGAGGGTGAGTTTTTAGCGTTTGTAAAAAAATGTTACTGGATTCCTATAATTACCATTAAATCTACAGTCATGTGGTTTACAATAAAAAAAATATATTACCATAAAGAACTAAGAACTAAATACTTTTTCCTTATCAAAAACACCCCTAAAGTGTACAAAAAAAAATACACATACAGTCAGATCGATATGGGTTTTTGCGTGCAAGTACCCACTAAAATAAAAATAAAACTTATTTAAATAAAATCCACCCCTTTGAATTAAGAGGTGAGTTAAGGGTAAAAATGTAAAAAATAAAAATAAAGAAAAATTTATCACATTTGGATATAAATAAACAAAAATTTATCACATTTAGGTATATTGTGTATATCAATGCGTACAAAAGGCCCCTATATTACTTTTTTGGATTTCACTCTTTGGGGGTGACTATTTAACTTTTATAAAAAAAGGTTTTTACATTTCCATAAGTGTCTTCGAATCGATTGACAAGCGGTTTACAATAAAAAAATATATTATAATAATTATAAAAAACAAACACCACTTACTTAAAAAAGCCACCCCTAAAATTGACAAAAAAAAAACAATTACAGTCAGATTAATATAGGTTGTAGCGTGCAAGTACCCTTTGAAATAGAAATAAAGATAATTTAAACAGCGAAGGAACTGGCTTACCTCGGCCTATGATTAGAAAACAGTTTTCTGTATAACTTGCATTCGCCATAACTATAAATAAATCACAAGGACAAACGTCTGACAAAGTAGGCATATACCTGGATGGGCCATGTTTTGTGCATGGCCAATTGTATGTAGCTATGAGTCGAGTGGGGTTAGGAGAAAATTTAAAAATATATATAACAAACGGACCTCAACAAGGGAAATATAACTATCGCAATGGAAGGACGTTTACCAGAAATGTCGTATTTCGGAATGTTGTAGCAAATAATACACGGCCACACACTATGCAACATAACGCAGATGAACCACTGCAACCTATTATTCTACAAATCTACGACGAATGGAATGATGATTTCGACTGGAATACACTTCCAGAATTTGAAGACAAACTTCTCGGCAATCCTCTTCCAATAATAAGAAGTATTCAACCGTTCTATACCGATTCATAATTAAGGCGGCAAGTATCCACCATGGAGAAGCCTGGTACGTCTGGAGTTAATATTAAACAAACGACAACACACTTACAAATCTCAAGTGACGATGACGAAGATTCTTTATAAAACCTTTTATATTTACTAAATTGAAAAACATATGTTAAAACAATTTAATAAATGTTATGTTTTTAATTGTGACAAGTGTTTTTAATATAATCCATATCATACATAACAACTTACACCGTGTTAAGCCTGAAATAATCAATTTAGCTCAAATTCTATTACGTTAGGTCCAAAAGATCAGTTTGGTTTTAAAAACTACACAACCAGAAATTCGACAAATATTGGCGGCGGTACTTTCAGGGCGCGTATTTTTCACCCGCTAATAGGGAACGTGAGCTGGGTTTAGACCGTCGTGAGACAGGTTAGTTTTACCCTACTGATGACTCGTCGTTGCGATAGTAATCCTGCTCAGTACGAGAGGAACCGCAGGTTCGGACATTTGGTTCACGCACTCGCTCGAGCGGGCGGTGGTGCGAAGCTACCATCCGTGGGATTATGCCTGAACGCCTCTAAGGCCGTATCCTTTCTAGTCAAAGGTGGCAACGATACCTTTAGGAGTTTCGAGAGTCGACAGGCTCAAAACAATGTGACTTTACTAGGCGTTTAACGCTTGCGTACGAACGTCGCACGAGCCCTATTTGCCGTGTGAAGCCACCGATCGGCGGCGGGATCGATCCTTGCCACGTCCGACCAGGCTTCTAGACGGTCAATTATGGGTACATTGTTGTTCGACGTCGAAACTCGGAATTGTCTGTAGACGACTTACGTACCTGGCAGGGTGTTGTACTCGGTAGAGCAGTTTCCACGCTGCGATCTGTTGAGACTCAGCCCTCAGCTTGGGGATTCGTCTTGTCGGCGAGACGAGACCCCGTCAACGTTTAGAAAGCTGAGTGGATAAAAAATATACCCAGCCAGGTACACATTGTTTATATAAAAATTTCTAGTATGCAATGCAACTTGGGCTAATAACCAACATGAACTTACTATATTTTATTATTACATACGTACCTGGCAAGGTGTTGTATTCGGTAGAGCTGTTTCTACGCTGCGATCTGTTAAGACAGACTCAGCTTGGAGATTCGTCTTGTCGGTGAGACGAGACTCCGTCAACGTTTAGAAAGCTGAGAGGATAAAACAATACACAGCCAGGTACACATTGTTTATATAAAAATTTCTAGTATGCAATGCAACTTGGGCTAATAACCAACATGAACTTACTCTATTTTATTATTACATACGTACCTGGCAAGGTGTTGTATTCGGTAGAGCTGTTTCTACGCTGCGATCTGTTAAGACAGACTCAGCTTGGAGATTCGTCTTGTCGGTGAGACGAGACTCCGTCAACGTTTAGAAAGCTGAGAGAATAAAACAATACACAGCCAGGTACACATTGTTTAATAAATATTACTAGTATGCAATGCAACTTGGGCTAACCAACATGAACTTACTCTATTTTATCATTACAAATAAATTTACCTCTCTAAAAACTCTCACTCTTCTCACCACAATTTAATGAACTTTAGTAGTGTACAGCCTTATTTCTCTCAAGTAACAAAAAGACGATGGTGTGGTTGGTGATAGTGATAGAAACCAACTAGTCTTAAAGAGTATGAGTAATAGAGTCAGAGATGAATAATACAAGAGAGAGGAAAGAAAGAGAAAGAGAAAGAAGACAGAGAGAAAGAAAGAAATTAAAAGGAAAAGAAGATAGATGATAGAGAGAGAGAGAGAGAGAGAGAGAGAGAGAGAGAGAGGAGGAAGAGTAGAAGAAAGCCAGCAAATTTATTCGAACGACATACTTCGTTCTACGGACTTAGCACATAGCTCTCGCCTAGCACATAGCTCTCGCCTAGCACATAGCTCTCGCCTAGCACATAGCGCTCGCCTTGCACCATTCACTGCTTAATAACTACTGCATATAATAAAGTCACGATTGCTCATGTGGTAAAATAGTCTTGACACAATCATTTTGTTTAAAGGTATGCAACCAACATTACACAAAACGCGCGCTAAAGTTGCCTAAAACCACGAAGTACTACGTATACTTTAATTGTAACGCAACTGGTTTCACAGTAAACGTGTATGAAAATTGCCTATATTCAAGAAGTACTACATTTGTTTAAATATTGTATTACTGTTACGAAGTACGACGTTTAAATATTATGAATTATTTTAAGTTGTATATAAAATCATAGCTATTTTTGTAAATTAATAATGCAACCCGCAATACACCAAATGTGTATTAATATTGCCTAACTTGTACGAAGTACAACGTTCATTTAAGTGCATTAAGTATGGTGCTCTGTGTGATGAAATACGACGTTCATGTGACCATAAAGTAACAAACGAAGTACGGCGCTCACAAATGCAGCACTCAAAATTATTGTTTCATTGCACGACGTTTGCTTTGTTTCTGACTGCGACGAAATGCAGCGTTCATTTGACTTTGTACATAGTACAGACGAAGTACGACGTTTGCGAAGTACGGCACTCAAAATCGTGATTTTCATGTACGACGTTTATTTGCACGTCCTGCCGACTGCGACGGAGTACAGCGTTCAATTGACTTTGTACATAGTACAGACGAAGTACGACGTTTGCGAAGTACGGCACTCAAAATCGTGATTTTCATGTACGACGTTTATTTGCACGTCCTGCCGACTGCGACGGAGTACAGCGTTCAATTGACTTTGTACATAGTACAGACGAAGTACGACGTTTGCGAAGTACGGCACTCAAAATCGTGATTTTCTTGTACGACGTTTATTTGCACGTGCTGTCGACTGCGACGAAGTTAAGCGTTCATTTGACTTTGTACATAGTACAGACGAAGTACGACGTTTGCGAAGTACGGCACTCAAAATGGTGATTTTCTTGTACGACGTTTATTTGCACGTGCTGCCGACTGCGACGGAGTACAGCGTTCAATTGACTTTGTGCATAGTACAGACGAAGTACGACGTTTGCGAAGTACGGCACTCAAAATCATGATTTTCTTGTAAGACGTTTATTTGCAGTTGCTTCCGACTGCGACGAAGTACAGCGTTCAATTGACTTTGTACATAGTACAGACGAAGTACGACGTTTGCGAAGTACGGCACTCAAAATCATGATTTTCTTGTAAGACGTTTATTTGCAGTTGCTTCCGACTGCGACGAAGTACAGCGTTCAATTGACTTTGTACATAGTACAGACGAAGTACGACGTTTGCGAAGTACGGCACTCAAAATCATGATTTTCTTGTAAGACGTATATTTGCAGTTGCTTCCGACTGCGACGAAGTACAGCGTTCAATTGACTTTGTACATAGTACAGACGAAGTACGACGTTTGCGAAGTACGGCACTCAAAATCATGATTTTCTTGTACGACGTTTATTTGCACTTGCTGTCGACTGCGACGAAGTTTAGCGTTCATTTGACTTTGTACATAGTACAGACGAAGTACGACGTTAGCGAAGTACGGCACTCAAAATCGTGATTTTCTTGTACGACGTTTATTTGCACGCGCTGTCGACTGCGACGAGGTTTAGCGTTCACTTGACTTTGTACATAGTATAGACGAAGTACGACGTTTGCAAAGTACGGCACTCAAAATCGTGATTTTCTTGTACGACGTTTATTCGCACGTGCTGCCGACTGCGACGAAATGCAGCGTTCATAGTACAAACGAAGTACGACGTTCACAAAGTGATGAAGTAAAACGTAAACAATAAATAATATAATAATTTTATTTGTGTTGTATATAATGAAAAAACAGCAAATTTTTTTGCAAATTACGTATCTGTAAATAAATGTAAACATTTAGCAACTAATCAAAATTGTTTTTTTTGCCTAGATATTAAAGTAAAACATAAAAATACATTAAATTTATAAAATGCAACCCGCAGCACACTAGATGTGCATTAATATTGCATAACCTTTACGAAGTACGACGTCCAAAAATATTAATTTTTTTTTATATTGAGGTTAAAAGTGAGAAAACATAAATTAATAATAATGCAACCTGCAATACACTTAATATGTACTGATCTTGCATAACCTTCACGAAGTACTACGTTTAAATATAAATTAATATTATTGTGACCCGCAATACACTAAATTTGTATCAATATTGCATAACCTACACGAAGTACGACGTTCAAGAATATTAAAGAATTTTATTTGTGTTGTATATAATAAAAAAACAGCAAATTTTTTTGCAAATTACGTATCTGTAAATAAATGTAAACATTCAGCAACTAATCAAAAGTGTTTTTTTGCCTAGACATTAAAGTAAATCATAAGAATACATTAAATTTATAAAATGCAACCCGCAGCACAACAGATGTGCATCAATATTGCATAACTGTTACGAAGTACGACGTCCAAAAATATTAAATTTTTTTTTATATGAAGGTAAAAAGTGAGAAAACATAAATTAATAATAATGCAACCTGCAATACACTTAATGTGTACTGATGTTGCATAACCTTCACGAAGTACTACGTTCAAATATAAATTAATATTATTGCGACCCGCAATACACTAAATTTGTATCAATATTGCATAACTTACACGAAGTACGACGTTTAAAAATATTAAATGTTTTATTTGTAGTTTGCATATAATAAAAAAAAAAACAAATTTTTATGTAAATTACGTATCTATAAATAAACGTACACATTTAACAATTAAATAAACATAGTATTTTGGCCTAGATATTAAATTAAAACATAAAAATGCATAATATTTATTAAAATGCAACTTGCAATACAGCAAATGTGTATTAATATTGCATAACCTTTACGAAGTACGACGTTCACGAAGTACGTCGTTTACGAAGTGCGACGTTTACGAAGTACGTCGTTTACGAAGTGCGACGTTCACGAAGTACGTCGTTTACGAAGTGCGACGTTCACGAAGTACGTCGTTTACGAAGTGCGACGTTCGCGAAGTACGACGTCTACACATTAGGGCACTCAAAATTATTGTTACGTTGTACGACATTCAGACGTTCCAACTGCGACTAACTACAGCATTCATTTGACTTTGCACATACGACGAACGAAGTACGACGTTTACGAAGTACGGCGCTTAAAATAATTTTGTTTTTATTAATTAATTATTTTTTTTAAAACAAACGTTTTTATAATTAAATTTTATAATGGTTTAAATATAAAATATGACTTTTTAATATTATCAATATTTAAAATATTTTCTCCCTTTTGTGTGTATGCCTTATAGTTATAGAGCTGTGCGCTTCGGTAGACGTCGCCTGTGGAGCTATGTCAGTGGAGCGGTGCGCACATCCAATACCGAGCGGCTGCCTCGATCGGTGTCGCGCTGGTATACATATGGTAGTGGTGTGTGTCGATGCGTTGAGTGAGGCGATATGAACGGTGTAACGGTTTAGTCGAAGTTTATCATAAATGACGACGACAAAACGACCGATTATGTATACGTTCTGCATTTGCTTCCAATTTATCGACGTTTATCGCACATTTCCGCTATCGAATTCGAATAGGGCTTTGCTTGCGAGATTGCTTTATTTTGTGATTTTGTGGCTCGCCCAGTTCCCCACAGCGAGATTGCGGATGCGGCAAAACGTATTCTCTTACGTTGGCGGTCCTTATGCAATCAAACTTTGTTGAACTAACAAATGTTTGTGATTTAAACAAACAAAAATAATAAATGCGTCAACTCTCTAATATCCGAGCGAGAATATTTATATAATATTCGTAACGTTTATGGATTCGAAAGAATTTCATAAATTCACGTCGCATTCAATCTTGCGAAGAGTGAAGAGAATGTTTGAACTTTTAAATCGGCAAAGGTAAAAAATAATATTATAAATATTATTATTATGCCTTTATTGACCGATATATGTGTTGTGGTGTTTAACGACTACGACGACGATGATGACGATACATTTATCTCTATATCGTACGAAGAAAAGAAGAAACAGCGTGGCGTTACTTTCTTATATGTTAGATTGTTTCGCACAAACGCGCATATTCTTCATCTTTATAAACGATGATGATGAGTATTTTATTCTCTCGTCTGTCTCAAAAAACACAAAAACACAGTTCCCTGGTTGATCCTGCCAGTAGTCATATGCTTGTCTCAAAGATTAAGCCATGCATGTCTCAGTACAAGCCAAATTAAGGTGAAACCGCGAAAGGCTCATTAAATCAGTTATGGTTCCTTAGATCGTACCCACATTTACTTGGATAACTGTGGTAATTCTAGAGCTAATACATGCAAACAGAGCTCCGACCGGAGACGGAAGGAGCGCTTTTATTAGATCAAAACCAATCGGTGGCGGTTTCGCCGTCATCGTACAACTTGGTGAATCTGAATAACTTTGCGCTGATCGCACGGTCTCGCACCGGCGACGCATCTTTCAAATGTCTGCCTTATCAACTGTCGATGGTAGGTTCTGCGCCTACCATGGTTGTAACGGGTAACGGGGAATCAGGGTTCGATTCCGGAGAGGGAGCCTGAGAAACGGCTACCACATCCAAGGAAGGCAGCAGGCGCGCAAATTACCCACTCCCGGCACGGGGAGGTAGTGACGAAAAATAACGATACGGGACTCATCCGAGGCCCCGTAATCGGAATGAGTACACTCTAAACCCTTTAACGAGGATCAATTGGAGGGCAAGTCTGGTGCCAGCAGCCGCGGTAATTCCAGCTCCAATAGCGTATATTAAAGTTGTTGCGGTTAAAAAGCTCGTAGTCGAATTTGTGTCCCGCGCCGCCGGTTCATCGTTCGCGGTGTTAACTGGCGTTTCGCGGGACGTCCTGCCGGTGGGCTTAGCTCGAGAGGGCGGCCCAACTCAATCCCGCCGCGGTGCTCTTCATTGAGTGTCGAGGTGGGCCGGCACGTTTACTTTGAACAAATTAGAGTGCTTAAAGCAGGCTAAAACTTCGCCTGAATACTGTGTGCATGGAATAATGGAATAGGACCTCGGTTCTATTTTGTTGGTTTTCGGAACCCCGAGGTAATGATTAATAGGAACGGATGGGGGCATTCGTATTGCGACGTTAGAGGTGAAATTCTTGGATCGTCGCAAGACGGACAGAAGCGAAAGCATTTGCCAAAAACGCTTTCATTGATCAAGAACGAAAGTTAGAGGTTCGAAGGCGATCAGATACCGCCCTAGTTCTAACCATAAACGATGCCAGCTAGCGATCCGCCGACGTTCCTCCGATGACTCGGCGGGCAGCTTCCGGGAAACCAAAGCTTTTGGGTTCCGGGGGAAGTATGGTTGCAAAGCTGAAACTTAAAGGAATTGACGGAAGGGCACCACCAGGAGTGGAGCCTGCGGCTTAATTTGACTCAACACGGGAAACCTCACCAGGCCCGGACACCGGAAGGATTGACAGATTGAGAGCTCTTTCTTGATTCGGTGGGTGGTGGTGCATGGCCGTTCTTAGTTGGTGGAGCGATTTGTCTGGTTAATTCCGATAACGAACGAGACTCTAGCCTGCTAAATAGGCGTATTTCGACATCCCAAATGCCGGCTGGAGCCGGGTTCGCCCGGTCTCTATGTGCGGTTTTTACTGTCGGCGTACAAACAATTCTTCTTAGAGGGACAGGCGGCTTCTAGCCGCACGAGATTGAGCAATAACAGGTCTGTGATGCCCTTAGATGTTCTGGGCCGCACGCGCGCTACACTGAAGGAATCAGCGTGTCCTCCCTGACCGAGCGGTCCGGGTAACCCGCTGAACCTCCTTCGTGCTAGGGATTGGGGCTTGCAATTGTTCCCCATGAACGAGGAATTCCCAGTAAGCGCGAGTCATAAGCTCGCGTTGATTACGTCCCTGCCCTTTGTACACACCGCCCGTCGCTACTACCGATTGAATGATTTAGTGAGGTCTTCGGACCGGTGCGCGGTGGCGTTTCGACGTTGCCGATGTTGCTGGGAAGATGACCAAACTTGATCATTTAGAGGAAGTAAAAGTCGTAACAAGGTTTCCGTAGGTGAACCTGCGGAAGGATCATTAACGTGTAAATGTTGTTGTTTAGTTGTCACACATACACACACATTTTGTCTGTGCTGATCAACAAAAAACACACATACATACACTATTCGTATGATGATCAATTCTCATACAAAATTCTTTATTATGCGTCGAACGGAAAAGCAACAACGGGTCGTCTTGCATTAAGCGGATCTGTTGTTACGTTTTTCGATTTATTTTATAAATCGATTGTAAACGTGCCGTAAACGACGTTTTCAAAGAATTTTTTCGAACATTAACACGAATCAATATTGTCGAAAGATGGTTATGTGCTAACGTTTTATTATTGCTTTCGCAGTGCCGGTCTTAGCGTATTTCCATCATCGTATTCGCTTCGAAAAAAAGTACTAATACACAGTGGTGGTGTATAATTAATGTGCAAGAGATGTTGTTGTTGTTGTTGTAGTATTTGTATATGGTTGGAGTTATTTATAATAACAAACAAGAATGAATGAATGAATAATAATGGTGTCTGCCAATACGATCGTACTTTATGTACACGACTAAAACTTTATACATACAAACCATAATAATAAATAAACTCGAAACAACCAACAACAAAATTAATACGCTACTGTACATACAAATACACATTTATACATACCATCATTTTACTTAACCGATGGTGAGTGATGTTTGAAAAATAAACGCTTAGGCTTACGGTTTTGTAAGCCAGTCTTTGCGTATTTTCTTCATCGTATTCGCTTCGGAAAAAAGAAAATAAAGATGGTGTATAATTAATGTGTAAAAGAGATGTTGTAGTTGTAATTTAATTTGTAAATGGTTGGAGTTTATTAATAAATAAAAGGGGCTGTCTATTCGTCTGTACTTTATGTACAAGACTAAAACTTTATACATACAAACCATAATAATAAATAAACTCGAAACAACCAACAACAAAATTATTACGCTACTGTACATACAAATACACATTTATACATACCATCATTTTACTTTACCGATGGTGAGTGATGTTTGAAAAATAAACGCTTAGGCTTACGGTTTTGTAAGCCAGTCTTTGCGTATTTTCTTCATCGTATTCGCTTCGGAAAAAAGAAAATAAAGATGGTGTATAATTAATGTGTAAAAGAGATGTTGTAGTTGTAATTTAATTTGTAAATGGTTGGAGTTTATTAATAAATAAAAGGGGCTGTCTATTCGTCTGTACTTTATGTACAAGACTACAAAAACGTTTTATAACAATAAAAAGCTCGAAACAACCAATAACAAAATATACTACTACTATACTACTATACATACAAACGCACATTTATAAATACATAAAATCAATTTACTTTATCGATAGTGAGTGATGTTTGGAAAAAAACGCTTAGGCTTACGGTTTTCGGGTACCTGGGTTCCGCATGCGTCGAAGTAATAATTTACTTTAACGACGCGACGAACCGTAGGAATCTAAATAAAAAAGTTTATTAACTTTTTTAGATTCTGTGGGTTTTAAATGATATACGCCCGACTGACGAAGGAACGTTTTGCACTGCCTGTGCTTTTCTTTTGATTCGTTTTTATGTCGACGGACGTTCTTAGAATGCCCACCAAACGACGTATCACACAAAACACCCTACAATTGTATTGTTTGGTAAATATTGTTGTGATTAAGTTTGTAGCTGTGGCGTTTGTTTGAAGAAAACGTCTGGTTTTTCGACATATTTTCTATTTAATAAATATACATAATGCTTATCGCAAAAGGAGCAGAGTTTTATAGACAAAGTTGATAGAGAAAAAAAACCTAATAGATATATATACGTATTTATAAAACGTTAATATCATCGGG
>NW_026986648.1:12500-47500 GCF_031307605.1 Tribolium castaneum | reverse complement strand
TTTAGTAAAAACCACCCCTTTGTATTTGGGGGTGACTTAAGGGTAAAAATGTAAAAATTAAAAAAAAATTACCAAATTTAAATATGTTGTGCATTTTAGTGCGTAGATAAGGCTCTTGCATTAGTTTTTTACATTTCACCCTTTGGGGGTGGGTTATTAAACAAAAATCTACAAATAAAGCCTAATCGATACGGTTTTTTGCATACAGGTAGCCCCTAAAATATTAATAAAAATATTTTAGCAAAAACCACCCCTTTGTGTTTGGGGGTGAGTTAAGGGTAAAAATGTAAAAATTAAAAAAAAAAACAAAATTAACCAAATTTAAATATGTTGTGTATTTTAGTGCGTAGATAAGGCTCTTATATAATGTTTTTAGATTTCACCCTTTGGGGGTGAGTTATTAAACAAAAAGCTACAAATAAAGCCTAATCGATACCGTTTCTTGCATATAGGTAGCCTCTAAAATATTAATAAAAATTATTTTAGTAAAAACCATCCCTTTGTATTTGGGGGTGACTTAAGGGTAAAAATGTAAAAATTAAAAAAAAAACAAAATTAACCAAATTTAAATATGTTGTGTATTTTAGAGCGTAGATAAGGCTCAAATATAATTTTTTTAGATTTCACCCTTTGGGGGTGAGTTATTAAACAAAAATCTACAAATAAAGCCTAATCGATACGGTTTTTTGCATATAGGTAGCCCATAATATATTAATAAAAAATATTTTAGCAAAAACCACCCCTTTGTATTTGGGGGTGAGTTAAGGGTAAAAATGTAAAAATAAAAAAAAATAACCAAATTTAAATATGTTGTGTATTTTAGTGCGTAGATAAGGCTCTTATATTAGTTTTTTAGATTTCACCTTTTGGGGGTGAGTTATTTAACAAAATACTACAAACAAAGCCTAATCGATACGGTTTTTGGCATATAGGTAGCCCCTAAAATATTAATAAAAAATGTTTTAGCAAAAACTACCCCTTTATATTTGGGGGTGAGTTAGGGGTAAAAATGTAAAAATTAAAAAAAAACAAAATTAATCAAATTTGAATATGTTGTGTATTTTAGTGCGTAGATAAAGCTCTTATATTCGTTTTTTAGATTTTACCCTTTGGGGGTAAGTTATTAAACAAAAATCTACAAATAAAACTAATCGATACGGTTTTTGCATATAGGTAGCCCCTAAAATATTAATAAAAAATATTTGAGCAAAAAACACCCCTTTGTATTTGGGGGTGAATTAAGGGTAAAAACGTAAAAAATAAAAATAAACAAAAATTAACCTAATTTAAATAATTGAACATTTATCACACTTACTACAAATATTGTATGTATTTCAATGCGTACATAAGGACCATATATTTCTTTTTTTTAAGTTTACCCTTAGAGGGTGAGTTTTTAGCGTTTGTAAAAAAATGTTACTGGATTCCTATAATTACTAAGAACTAAGAACTAAGAACTAAATACTTTTTCCTTATCAAAAACACCCCTAAAGTGTACAAAAAAAATACACATACAGTCAGATCGATATGGGTTTTTGCGTGCAAGTACCCACTAAAATAAAAATAAAACTTATTTAAATAAAATCCACCCCTTTGAATTAAGAGGTGAGTTAAGGGTAAAAATGTAAAAAATAAAAATAAAGAAAAATTTATCACATTTGGATATAAATAAACAAAAATTTATCACATTTAAGTATATTGTGTATATCAATGCGTACAAAAGGCCCCTATATTACTTTTTTGGATTTCACTTTTTGGGGGTGACTATTTAACTTTTATAAAAAACGATTTTTACATTTCCATAAGTGTCTTCGAATCGATTGACAAGCGGTTTACAATAAAAAAATATATTATAATAATTATAAAAAACAAACACCACTTACTTAAAAAAGCCACCCCTAAAATTGACAAAAAAAAACCAAATACAGTCAGATTAATATAGGTTGTAGCGTGCAAGTACCCTTTGAAATAGAAATAAAGATAATTTAAACAGCGAAGGAACTGGCTTACCTCGGCCTATGATTAGAAAACAGTTTCCTTGTATAACTTGCATTCGCCATAACTATAAATAAATCACAAGGACAAACGTTTGACAAAGTAGGCATATACCTGGATGGGCCATGTTTTGTGGATGGCCAATTGTATGTAGCTATGAGTCGAGTGGGGTTAGGAGAAAATTTAAAAATATATATAACAAACGGACCTCAACAAGGGAAATATAACTATCGCAATGGAAGGACGTTTACCAGAAATGTCGTATTTTGGAATGTTGTAGCAAATAATACACGGCCACACACTATGCAACATAACGCAGATGAACCACTGCAACCTATTATTCTACAAATCTACGACGAATGGAATGATGATTTCGACTGGAATACACTTCCAGAATTTGAAGACAAATTTCTCGGCAATCCTCTTCCAATAATAAGAAGTATTCAACCGTTCTATACCGATTTACAATTAAGGCGGCAAGTATCCACCATGGAGAAGCCTGGTACGTCTGGACTTAATATTAAACAAACGACAACACACTTACAAATCTCAAGTGACGATGACGAAGATTCTTTATAAAACCTTTTATATTTACTAAATTGAAAAACATATGTTAAAACAATTTAATAAATGTTATGTTTTTAATTGTGACAAGTGTTTTTAATATAATCCATATCATACATAAAAACTTACACCGTGTTAAGCCTGAAATAATCAATTTAGCTCAAATTCTATTACGTTAGGTCTAAGAGATCAGTTTGGTTTTAAAAACTATACAACCAGAAATTCGACAAATATTGGCGGCGGTACTTTCAGGGCGCGTATTTTTCACCCGCTAATAGGGAACGTGAGCTGGGTTTAGACCGTCGTGAGACAGGTTAGTTTTACCCTACTGATGACTCGTCGTTGCGATAGTAATCCTGCTCAGTACGAGAGGAACCGCAGGTTCGGACATTTGGTTCACGCACTCGCTCGAGCGGGCGGTGGTGCGAAGCTACCATCCGTGGGATTATGCCTGAACGCCTCTAAGGCCGTATCCTTTCTAGTCAAAGGTGGCAACGATACCTTTAGGAGTTTCGAGAGTCGACAGGCTCAAAACAATGTGACTTTACTAGGCGTTTAACGCTTGCGTACGAACGTCGCACGAGCCCTATTTGCCGTGTGAAGCCACCGATCGGCGGCGGGATCGATCCTTGCCACGTCCGACCAGGCTTCTAGACGGTCAATTATGGGTACATTGTTGTTCGACGTCGAAACTCGGAATTGTCTGTAGACGACTTACGTACCTGGCAGGGTGTTGTACTCGGTAGAGCAGTTTCCACGCTGCGATCTGTTGAGACTCAGCCCTCAGCTTGGGGATTCGTCTTGTCGGCGAGACGAGACCCCGTCAACGTTTAGAAAGCTGAGTGGATAAAAAATATACCCAGCCAGGTACACATTGTTTATATAAAAATTTCTAGTATGCAATGCAACTTGGGCTAATAACCAACATGAACTTACTATATTTTATTATTACATACGTACCTGGCAAGGTGTTGTATTCGGTAGAGCTGTTTCTACGCTGCGATCTGTTAAGACAGACTCAGCTTGGAGATTCGTCTTGTCGGTGAGACGAGACTCCGTCAACGTTTAGAAAGCTGAGAGGATAAAACAATACACAGCCAGGTACACATTGTTTATATAAAAATTTCTAGTATGCAATGCAACTTGGGCTAATAACCAACATGAACTTACTCTATTTTATTATTACATACGTACCTGGCAAGGTGTTGTATTCGGTAGAGCTGTTTCTACGCTGCGATCTGTTAAGACAGACTCAGCTTGGAGATTCGTCTTGTCGGTGAGACGAGACTCCGTCAACGTTTAGAAAGCTGAGAGAATAAAACAATACACAGCCAGGTACACATTGTTTAATAAATATTACTAGTATGCAATGCAACTTGGGCTAACCAACATGAACTTACTCTATTTTATCATTACAAATAAATTTACCTCTCTAAAAACTCTCACTCTTCTCACCACAATTTAATGTTAGTAGTGTACAGCCTTATTTCTCTCAAGTAACAAAAAGACGATGGTGTGGTTGGTGATAGTGATAGAAACCAACTAGTCTTAAAGAGTATGAGTAATAGAGTCAGAGATGAATAATACAAGAGAGAGGAAAGAAAGAGAAAGAGAAAGAAGACAGAGAGAAAGAAAGAAATTAAAAGGAAAAGAAGATAGATGATAGAGAGAGAGAGAGAGAGAGAGAGAGAGGAGGAAGAGTAGAAGAAAGCCAGCAAATTTATTCGAACGACATACTTCGTTCTACGGACTTAGCACATAGCTCTCGCCTAGCACATAGCTCTCGCCTAGCACATAGCTCTCGCCTAGCACATAGCGCTCGCCTTGCACCATTCACTGCTTAATAACTACTGCATATAATAAAGTCACGATTGCTCATGTGGTAAAATAGTCTTGACACAATCATTTTGTTTAAAGGTATGCAACCAACATTACACAAAACGCGCGCTAAAGTTGCCTAAAACCACGAAGTACTACGTATACTTTAATTGTAACGCAACTGGTTTCACAGTAAACGTGTATGAAAATTGCCTATATTCAAGAAGTACTACATTTGTTTAAATATTGTATTACTGTTACGAAGTACGACGTTTAAATATTATGAATTATTTTAAGTTGTATATAAAATCATAGCTATTTTTGTAAATTAATAATGCAACCCGCAATACACCAAATGTGTATTAATATTGCCTAACTTGTACGAAGTACAACGTTCATTTAAGTGCATTAAGTATGGTGCTCTGTGTGATGAAATACGACGTTCATGTGACCATAAAGTAACAAACGAAGTACGGCGCTCACAAATGCAGCACTCAAAATTATTGTTTCATTGCACGACGTTTGCTTTGTTTCTGACTGCGACGAAATGCAGCGTTCATTTGACTTTGTACATAGTACAGACGAAGTACGACGTTTGCGAAGTACGGCACTCAAAATCGTGATTTTCATGTACGACGTTTATTTGCACGTCCTGCCGACTGCGACGGAGTACAGCGTTCAATTGACTTTGTACATAGTACAGACGAAGTACGACGTTTGCGAAGTACGGCACTCAAAATCGTGATTTTCATGTACGACGTTTATTTGCACGTCCTGCCGACTGCGACGGAGTACAGCGTTCAATTGACTTTGTACATAGTACAGACGAAGTACGACGTTTGCGAAGTACGGCACTCAAAATCGTGATTTTCTTGTACGACGTTTATTTGCACGTGCTGTCGACTGCGACGAAGTTAAGCGTTCATTTGACTTTGTACATAGTACAGACGAAGTACGACGTTTGCGAAGTACGGCACTCAAAATGGTGATTTTCTTGTACGACGTTTATTTGCACGTGCTGCCGACTGCGACGGAGTACAGCGTTCAATTGACTTTGTGCATAGTACAGACGAAGTACGACGTTTGCGAAGTACGGCACTCAAAATCATGATTTTCTTGTAAGACGTTTATTTGCAGTTGCTTCCGACTGCGACGAAGTACAGCGTTCAATTGACTTTGTACATAGTACAGACGAAGTACGACGTTTGCGAAGTACGGCACTCAAAATCATGATTTTCTTGTAAGACGTTTATTTGCAGTTGCTTCCGACTGCGACGAAGTACAGCGTTCAATTGACTTTGTACATAGTACAGACGAAGTACGACGTTTGCGAAGTACGGCACTCAAAATCATGATTTTCTTGTAAGACGTATATTTGCAGTTGCTTCCGACTGCGACGAAGTACAGCGTTCAATTGACTTTGTACATAGTACAGACGAAGTACGACGTTTGCGAAGTACGGCACTCAAAATCATGATTTTCTTGTACGACGTTTATTTGCACTTGCTGTCGACTGCGACGAAGTTTAGCGTTCATTTGACTTTGTACATAGTACAGACGAAGTACGACGTTAGCGAAGTACGGCACTCAAAATCGTGATTTTCTTGTACGACGTTTATTTGCACGCGCTGTCGACTGCGACGAGGTTTAGCGTTCACTTGACTTTGTACATAGTATAGACGAAGTACGACGTTTGCAAAGTACGGCACTCAAAATCGTGATTTTCTTGTACGACGTTTATTCGCACGTGCTGCCGACTGCGACGAAATGCAGCGTTCATAGTACAAACGAAGTACGACGTTCACAAAGTGATGAAGTAAAACGTAAACAATAAATAATATAATAATTTTATTTGTGTTGTATATAATGAAAAAACAGCAAATTTTTTTGCAAATTACGTATCTGTAAATAAATGTAAACATTTAGCAACTAATCAAAATTGTTTTTTTTGCCTAGATATTAAAGTAAAACATAAAAATACATTAAATTTATAAAATGCAACCCGCAGCACACTAGATGTGCATTAATATTGCATAACCTTTACGAAGTACGACGTCCAAAAATATTAATTTTTTTTTATATTGAGGTTAAAAGTGAGAAAACATAAATTAATAATAATGCAACCTGCAATACACTTAATATGTACTGATCTTGCATAACCTTCACGAAGTACTACGTTTAAATATAAATTAATATTATTGTGACCCGCAATACACTAAATTTGTATCAATATTGCATAACCTACACGAAGTACGACGTTCAAGAATATTAAAGAATTTTATTTGTGTTGTATATAATAAAAAAACAGCAAATTTTTTTGCAAATTACGTATCTGTAAATAAATGTAAACATTCAGCAACTAATCAAAAGTGTTTTTTTGCCTAGACATTAAAGTAAATCATAAGAATACATTAAATTTATAAAATGCAACCCGCAGCACAACAGATGTGCATCAATATTGCATAACTGTTACGAAGTACGACGTCCAAAAATATTAAATTTTTTTTTATATGAAGGTAAAAAGTGAGAAAACATAAATTAATAATAATGCAACCTGCAATACACTTAATGTGTACTGATGTTGCATAACCTTCACGAAGTACTACGTTCAAATATAAATTAATATTATTGCGACCCGCAATACACTAAATTTGTATCAATATTGCATAACTTACACGAAGTACGACGTTTAAAAATATTAAATGTTTTATTTGTAGTTTGCATATAATAAAAAAAAAAACAAATTTTTATGTAAATTACGTATCTATAAATAAACGTACACATTTAACAATTAAATAAACATAGTATTTTGGCCTAGATATTAAATTAAAACATAAAAATGCATAATATTTATTAAAATGCAACTTGCAATACAGCAAATGTGTATTAATATTGCATAACCTTTACGAAGTACGACGTTCACGAAGTACGTCGTTTACGAAGTGCGACGTTTACGAAGTACGTCGTTTACGAAGTGCGACGTTCACGAAGTACGTCGTTTACGAAGTGCGACGTTCACGAAGTACGTCGTTTACGAAGTGCGACGTTCGCGAAGTACGACGTCTACACATTAGGGCACTCAAAATTATTGTTACGTTGTACGACATTCAGACGTTCCAACTGCGACTAACTACAGCATTCATTTGACTTTGCACATACGACGAACGAAGTACGACGTTTACGAAGTACGGCGCTTAAAATAATTTTGTTTTTATTAATTAATTATTTTTTTTAAAACAAACGTTTTTATAATTAAATTTTATAATGGTTTAAATATAAAATATGACTTTTTAATATTATCAATATTTAAAATATTTTCTCCCTTTTGTGTGTATGCCTTATAGTTATAGAGCTGTGCGCTTCGGTAGACGTCGCCTGTGGAGCTATGTCAGTGGAGCGGTGCGCACATCCAATACCGAGCGGCTGCCTCGATCGGTGTCGCGCTGGTATACATATGGTAGTGGTGTGTGTCGATGCGTTGAGTGAGGCGATATGAACGGTGTAACGGTTTAGTCGAAGTTTATCATAAATGACGACGACAAAACGACCGATTATGTATACGTTCTGCATTTGCTTCCAATTTATCGACGTTTATCGCACATTTCCGCTATCGAATTCGAATAGGGCTTTGCTTGCGAGATTGCTTTATTTTGTGATTTTGTGGCTCGCCCAGTTCCCCACAGCGAGATTGCGGATGCGGTAAAACGTATTCTCTTACGTTGGCGGTCCTTATGCAATCAAACTTTGTTGAACTAACAAATGTTTGTGATTTAAACAAACAAAAATAATAAATGCGTCAACTCTCTAATATCCGAGCGAGAATATTTATATAATATTCGTAACGTTTATGGATTCGAAAGAATTTCATAAATTCACGTCGCATTCAATCTTGCGAAGAGTGAAGAGAATGTTTGAACTTTTAAATCGGCAAAGGTAAAAAATAATATTATAAATATTATTATTATGCCTTTATTGACCGATATATGTGTTGTGGTGTTTAACGACTACGACGACGATGATGACGATACATTTATCTCTATATCGTACGAAGAAAAGAAGAAACAGCGTGGCGTTACTTTCTTATATGTTAGATTGTTTCGCACAAACGCGCATATTCTTCATCTTTATAAACGATGATGATGAGTATTTTATTCTCTCGTCTGTCTCAAAAAACACAAAAACACAGTTCCCTGGTTGATCCTGCCAGTAGTCATATGCTTGTCTCAAAGATTAAGCCATGCATGTCTCAGTACAAGCCAAATTAAGGTGAAACCGCGAAAGGCTCATTAAATCAGTTATGGTTCCTTAGATCGTACCCACATTTACTTGGATAACTGTGGTAATTCTAGAGCTAATACATGCAAACAGAGCTCCGACCGGAGACGGAAGGAGCGCTTTTATTAGATCAAAACCAATCGGTGGCGGTTTCGCCGTCATCGTACAACTTGGTGAATCTGAATAACTTTACGCTGATCGCACGGTCTCGCACCGGCGACGCATCTTTCAAATGTCTGCCTTATCAACTGTCGATGGTAGGTTCTGCGCCTACCATGGTTGTAACGGGTAACGGGGAATCAGGGTTCGATTCCGGAGAGGGAGCCTGAGAAACGGCTACCACATCCAAGGAAGGCAGCAGGCGCGCAAATTACCCACTCCCGGCACGGGGAGGTAGTGACGAAAAATAACGATACGGGACTCATCCGAGGCCCCGTAATCGGAATGAGTACACTCTAAACCCTTTAACGAGGATCAATTGGAGGGCAAGTCTGGTGCCAGCAGCCGCGGTAATTCCAGCTCCAATAGCGTATATTAAAGTTGTTGCGGTTAAAAAGCTCGTAGTCGAATTTGTGTCCCGCGCCGCCGGTTCATCGTTCGCGGTGTTAACTGGCGTTTCGCGGGACGTCCTGCCGGTGGGCTTAGCTCGAGAGGGCGGCCCAACTCAATCCCGCCGCGGTGCTCTTCATTGAGTGTCGAGGTGGGCCGGCACGTTTACTTTGAACAAATTAGAGTGCTTAAAGCAGGCTAAAACTTCGCCTGAATACTGTGTGCATGGAATAATGGAATAGGACCTCGGTTCTATTTTGTTGGTTTTCGGAACCCCGAGGTAATGATTAATAGGAACGGATGGGGGCATTCGTATTGCGACGTTAGAGGTGAAATTCTTGGATCGTCGCAAGACGGACAGAAGCGAAAGCATTTGCCAAAAACGCTTTCATTGATCAAGAACGAAAGTTAGAGGTTCGAAGGCGATCAGATACCGCCCTAGTTCTAACCATAAACGATGCCAGCTAGCGATCCGCCGACGTTCCTCCGATGACTCGGCGGGCAGCTTCCGGGAAACCAAAGCTTTTGGGTTCCGGGGGAAGTATGGTTGCAAAGCTGAAACTTAAAGGAATTGACGGAAGGGCACCACCAGGAGTGGAGCCTGCGGCTTAATTTGACTCAACACGGGAAACCTCACCAGGCCCGGACACCGGAAGGATTGACAGATTGAGAGCTCTTTCTTGATTCGGTGGGTGGTGGTGCATGGCCGTTCTTAGTTGGTGGAGCGATTTGTCTGGTTAATTCCGATAACGAACGAGACTCTAGCCTGCTAAATAGGCGTATTTCGACATCCCAAATGCCGGCTGGAGCCGGGTTCGCCCGGTCTCTATGTGCGGTTTTTACTGTCGGCGTACAAACAATTCTTCTTAGAGGGACAGGCGGCTTCTAGCCGCACGAGATTGAGCAATAACAGGTCTGTGATGCCCTTAGATGTTCTGGGCCGCACGCGCGCTACACTGAAGGAATCAAAAAAAAAAAAAAAAAAAAGGTGCCCGAGGGCACGTTTATTTAAGAATCAGCCGCCAAATTGGGCGGAAAGTCGGATACAAAATTTGAAGTCTATTTACAATATTTTCATTAATTATACTAAGTTAACGAAATGTATTTCCAGCTTTTCTATCGTCAAAGTATGCCGTCTCCTAAATTGAAGATGAACAATATTGAAAGGATAATTTATCAAAGCTTTCCCAAACCTTGCTTTTCGGTTTTGAAGTTGAACAAAAATGGTGAAATTAAATGTGACAAGAAAAGTCCAGTGTAGGAAAAGTTTGAGAAATTTTACAATTTTTAGGCTGACGGGGGCAAGTAAGAATTTTTGTAGAAATAAAAACTTAAAACTAACTTAAGTTAACCTAACTAACCTAGTCTAACAATCACACTAAAGGTGAGTGAAGTGAGAGTGTTTTGCGTGTATGCTTGTGTGATTGTGCGTGTGTGTTTGTGTATATGGGTGTGTGATTGTGCGGGAGAAAGTGTGTGTGTGTGTGCATTTATTGTGATTTGTGGGTGCGTGTGTAGGCTTGTGCAAACCCATGTTATGACGTGCATAAATGTGTATGTGCAAGCATGTGTGTGTGTATGCAAGTTTTGTGTATAGTGCAGGTGTGAAATTGCGTAACATGTAAGTGTGTGTGTGTTTTGTGTTTGTGTAAATTATGTATGTACAACTATTTACATTGTAGTTAATTAAATGTCAATCCGGGAAGTCATAATCGAGTGGTCAAATCCGGGTGATTTCCCAATCCGTTTTGTGCGTCTGCGAACAGGTGGTGCTCCAAAATCTAGTGGATTGAGTCATCCTAACCTAACATTACATGCTAACCTAACTAACTTATTCTAAAGTCAAATCCGGGGGAGTCAAATCCAGGGAAAGTGCACTAAACACTTCGTCATCGTCAATGTAAGGGACCTGTGTAAGGTCAGGGGGCCAAATTCCGGTAATTTCCCTAATCCGATTTTGAGCGTCCGTAAACATAGGGCACTCTAAAATCCGGTGGATTGGGTCATCGTCACATTCGGGGCAATTGTCACACTTCGCGTTTTCACTTTTTCCAAGTCTGGTTTGGTGGATTCCAAAATTCCCATGTCCTGTGAGAACTTGAGACTTGTGATGCGAAAACGTGATTGGGGGGCCTTCAAGTCGGTGAAAAACGTCCGGAAAAAATTCAAACGAAACTCGTCCTTTCGTCGATGTTTCCCATCGGCTTTGCCAACAGTCAAGGGCACGAAGTCGGGCATATTCTTTGCAGTGGGCCACGGAGTCGAAGGTCTGCGGTGTAATTACCTCATCGAAGAGTAAAGCACTCCGCCCATGTTTTATCTCGCTGATGCAATTTCGGACCTGAATTTCAATGTCTATGGGAAGGTTTCCAGCCAGGACAGCGGCGGCTTCTTTTGACACGGATGCGTAGCACTTTGCAAGAATACGGTTGAAGGGGGCTTGTGCAGACAGATATTGCCGGTTGTTCTTCACAACATGAAGTCTGTCTGACCAGATTCGGCTACCGTAGGTGATAATCGGAACAATTGCACCGTGATAAATCACGCGGAGTGATTCATCGCATGTTTGTCCAAATTTCCTTGAAGCAAGAGTTCGAAGACTCATTGAGATTTGCCGGACTTTCTTCGCTGCGTAGCTTGCATGGCTTTCGAAATGCAATTTGGAATCGAGAAGAATGCCAAGGTACTTCTGCGTTTTAACAAGCGAGATTTTCTTTCCGTAAATCCGAATGTCGAGGTCCCGGTGGTGGGCTCTCGGAGGACATTTATGTATCATAAATGTTGTCTTCGTTTCTGAAACTGTCAATTTATTACGAGTAGCCCAATCTGTAATTTTGTTTGTTACCTGATTTAATCTTGTCTTAAGTTGTGATCGAAGATCTGATTTCACAATAACAGCAAGATCGTCGGCGTATGCGATTGGAGTTGCAAAATCCGACCATTCTGAGTTCAAAAGAGTGTCCATAGTCAGGTTCCATAGTGTGGGGCCCAGAACAGATCCCTGAGGGCATCCTTTGGTGCAGAATTTTCGAACTGAGACGTCTCCCTGCGTAAATTCCACGACTCGGTCTGTGAGATAGCTCTTGATCATCGCTGTTAGTTTCGAAGTCACTCCTCGATTTCGAAGTGTTTTTATCAGAGAGGGCCACCATAAGTTATCAAAAGCGCCTTTGATATCAAAGAAGATCGTCGCCACATACTTGGCCTCGGAGTCCCGAATTGTTGAGACAAGTAAGTGCAGTGCATCACTTGTCGAACGTCCCTTGACAAATCCGAATTGGCGTTGAGAATGCAACGGCGACAGTTCTTCTTCCAACTTTCTCCTTATGGTTTTCTCAAGAATTTTGCCATGCTCCGGAAGCAGTGTTATCGGCCGGTAATTCTTGATATTTGAGTGGCTCGCTTTCGGGTCCTTAAGCAGAATTACAAGGTTGCCCTTTTTCCAGGTGGTCGGAAAGTAGTTTAGGGTCCAACAAGCATTGTATATTCTGGTCATTATCGGCGTAATTTTGGGGTGTAATCTTTTTAAGATCTTTCCTTTCAGGTTGTCAAGACCAGGGGCCTTTTTGTTTTGTATTTGAGAGACGAGCTGGTCGACTTCCGCCTCGGTAATCACAACGTCACTTCCCACTTCCGCTGTGGTAGCTCGGTAATCCCCTTGAGTGATTCGTTGCTCCTCGGTGTTGATGTCGGGGTCGTCATCAGGAAGCAGATTTGCGACGAGAAATTCCATGGTTGAACGAAAATCCCTGGTTATGTTTTCATCATCGGTTTGAAAAGATTGCAAAATTCCACGAGTTTTGAATTTTTCAGAGGCCAATTTGTAGATAACTCCCCAGGGATTCCGCGCCAGGTCATTTTCAGCAAATTCCAGCCAGCTTTGTCGTCTCCGTTTCTCGACTTTCTCTTTGAAAGTTTGTTTAGCCTTTGTCATTTCGTCGAAAAGGTGGTCAGAATATTCACGGAATCTGTTGCGATAAAATAGAGATTTTTTCGCAAGGTAGATTTTTCGAAATCTGTCCAATTCTTCATTCCACCAGTCGGGCCTACCCACAAAATTTTTCCGCTTTTTCCCGTGTCGTATAAATATAGCTTTAAGTCCGCTATATAGTTGATTGGTCGCGCTTTCAATTTCCCGAATGGAATCAATCGTCGAAAAACGTTCTTCCAGGCGGCTCAAGAGGGCGTCGACCTGCGGTTGCAGAATTTCTTCTTTAACCGAGTCCAAGTCCAATCTGAAAGTCAAAGAAGGTGTAGTATGGTCTGCATGTGAAAGATGTTTATTAATTTTAAAGCTTATTACATTATGATCAGATGTGGTTACATTTTCAACTTTCCAATTTGCTACTTCAATGAGAGGATTGTTTGAGATAATTGTCAGATCAATATTTGATTTGCCATTAATTGTCTGGAAAGTCGGGATATTGTTCGGTTGATTAGCTAAATTTAAGTTATAATTTACTAAAAATTCCTCAATAATGTGCGACTTTCTATCATTAATATGATCAAACCATAGTTGTGACCTCGAATTAAAATCTCCGCAGATAAGGACTCTACTACCTGCTACAAATTCCATCACTTTGTGCAGGTGTTCAAAAATTGGCAACGGATTTTCGCTTGGCGGCAGGTAGATGCTCAAACAAAAGATTAGTACATTATTTACCGAAATAGAAAGTAATGTTAAGAATTTATTTGAAAGTTGAGGGTAAAATAAGGGATTTAAACTTGGGTCAAAACACAAAATTGCCGTTTGGAATTTTGGATCGTTAGTTGCAAAGCAGCTAATTGCGGTCGAGATTCCTGACAATCTGTAATTTTGCCCGTATTTGACCCTATGCGGCTCTTGTAAAAATGCCAATTGGAAATTATTATCAAGTGCATATTTAACTAATTCTGCCGTTGCCAATTTCGCGCCATTGCAGTTTAGCTGAATTATATTAATTGTGTTATCCATCAAAGTCGATGTTTTTTAGGGCCTCTTGCATCCGGTGTTTGTAAATGGGACAAATGGTTGACCCTGCTGGATGATTAAGTTCTTGTTGGCCGGCTCTTTCACAATTACTGCATTTGTGTTTGTCCTCATTATTTTTGAAATTACAAGAAATTGACTCATGATCATTGCTGGCACAGTAACCACACTGTTTTTCAGAGTTGCAAAATTTTGAGACGTGCCCAAATTTCTGACATTTAAAGCATCTTGTTATTCTCAGGTAATCTCTAACATGCAGGGATTTCCAGCTTACGAACAATTTGCTACCTGATGCGATAAAGTAATTCCGCGCAGCGGGATGAATTTCAATAACCCAATGGTTTGTTTTTCCCTCTTTATTCCCTGCTTTGAAAGCCGATTTTACAAATTGTTTTGGAATATTTCCCGGTAAATCTGGTTGCTTTTGAATTTCCTTAATTAGCTCGTCGGCCACCATTTCTTTCGGGACATCAAAAACTTGAATTTTTGGCCACACTTTATTAATTCTTTCCGCTTGTAAATTTAAAGATTTGAGGACAGGGCTATCAGTTAAGTTCAAAATAGACGAACACGTGGACTCAATTAAAATTGCATTATTTCTAATCGGGACGATTTTATTCACTTTAATGCCAAATTCATGCGGTGACTTGGATGTTAATATTTTTCTCGTGTCTTCGGATGATTTCACATTTTTTAGACTTTCATTGGGTTTGACAATTACTTTATAGTTGCTCTGAGGGAGCTTTGCCGGGGCTGTGACGGGTTCAGTGCTTTTTGTTAAGTTTGACTTTAAAATCTGGCTGTATCTCGGTCCAATCGGCGACGAATTTGGGTTTAAATTATTTATTTTATTATCAATGACTTTTTCCACAATGCTGGCTATCTTATTTTCAATATCGGATTCAAAACTAGGTTTTCTGAAGCTTAATAAAATATTTCTTAGGCCGGATTGTATGTTTTGTATAGCCGTTTGATAAGTTTGTCTCTCGCGGATAGACTCTTTCGATTTCAGAATGAAACTATCTAAAACTTTTAAATTTTTTGAGCAGTCTTCAATAATATTTGCGATATCATCGCCGGAGTTTTCATGATCCAATTGATCGCTTGTCGACGTCGTCGAGTTTCGACGTGACGACCCCATTTTTAAATAAAAGCCCTGATGGGCAGATAAATTTTAAGCGACTCACCAGATTTTGTATGATTTTGTCTTGGTGTTTGCACTTCCACAAGCACAAACTGTTTGTCACTTCTCAATGCGCGTTGGTCCGAGCGGAGCGAAACGATCCGATCGGTTCAAGCGGTGAACAGCGACTGACTGAAGGAATCAGCGTGTCCTCCCTGACCGAGCGGTCCGGGTAACCCGCTGAACCTCCTTCGTGCTAGGGATTGGGGCTTGCAATTGTTCCCCATGAACGAGGAATTCCCAGTAAGCGCGAGTCATAAGCTCGCGTTGATTACGTCCCTGCCCTTTGTACACACCGCCCGTCGCTACTACCGATTGAATGATTTAGTGAGGTCTTCGGACCGGTGCGCGGTGGCGTTTCGACGTTGCCGATGTTGCTGGGAAGATGACCAAACTTGATCATTTAGAGGAAGTAAAAGTCGTAACAAGGTTTCCGTAGGTGAACCTGCGGAAGGATCATTAACGTGTAAATGTTGTTGTTTAGTTGTCACACATACACACACATTTTGTCTGTGCTGATCAACAAAAAACACACATACATACACTATTCGTATGATGATCAATTCTCATACAAAATTCTTTATTATGCGTCGAACGGAAAAGCAACAACGGGTCGTCTTGCATTAAGCGGATCTGTTGTTACGTTTTTCGATTTATTTTATAAATCGATTGTAAACGTGCCGTAAACGACGTTTTCAAAGAATTTTTTCGAACATTAACACGAATCAATATTGTCGAAAGATGGTTATGTGCTAACGTTTTATTATTGCTTTCGCAGTGCCGGTCTTAGCGTATTTCCATCATCGTATTCGCTTCGAAAAAAAGTACTAATACACAGTGGTGGTGTATAATTAATGTGCAAGAGATGTTGTTGTTGTTGTTGTAGTATTTGTATATGGTTGGAGTTATTTATAATAACAAACAAGAATGAATGAATGAATAATAATGGTGTCTGCCAATACGATCGTACTTTATGTACACGACTAAAACTTTATACATACAAACCATAATAATAAATAAACTCGAAACAACCAACAACAAAATTAATACGCTACTGTACATACAAATACACATTTATACATACCATCATTTTACTTAACCGATGGTGAGTGATGTTTGAAAAATAAACGCTTAGGCTTACGGTTTTGTAAGCCAGTCTTTGCGTATTTTCTTCATCGTATTCGCTTCGGAAAAAAGAAAATAAAGATGGTGTATAATTAATGTGTAAAAGAGATGTTGTAGTTGTAATTTAATTTGTAAATGGTTGGAGTTTATTAATAAATAAAAGGGGCTGTCTATTCGTCTGTACTTTATGTACAAGACTAAAACTTTATACATACAAACCATAATAATAAATAAACTCGAAACAACCAACAACAAAATTATTACGCTACTGTACATACAAATACACATTTATACATACCATCATTTTACTTTACCGATGGTGAGTGATGTTTGAAAAATAAACGCTTAGGCTTACGGTTTTGTAAGCCAGTCTTTGCGTATTTTCTTCATCGTATTCGCTTCGGAAAAAAGAAAATAAAGATGGTGTATAATTAATGTGTAAAAGAGATGTTGTAGTTGTAATTTAATTTGTAAATGGTTGGAGTTTATTAATAAATAAAAGGGGCTGTCTATTCGTCTGTACTTTATGTACAAGACTACAAAAACGTTTTATAACAATAAAAAGCTCGAAACAACCAATAACAAAATATACTACTACTATACTACTATACATACAAACGCACATTTATAAATACATAAAATCAATTTACTTTATCGATAGTGAGTGATGTTTGGAAAAAAACGCTTAGGCTTACGGTTTTCGGGTACCTGGGTTCCGCATGCGTCGAAGTAATAATTTACTTTAACGACGCGACGAACCGTAGGAATCTAAATAAAAAAGTTTATTAACTTTTTTAGATTCTGTGGGTTTTAAATGATATACGCCCGACTGACGAAGGAACGTTTTGCACTGCCTGTGCTTTTCTTTTGATTCGTTTTTATGTCGACGGACGTTCTTAGAATGCCCACCAAACGACGTATCACACAAAACACCCTACAATTGTATTGTTTGGTAAATATTGTTGTGATTAAGTTTGTAGCTGTGGCGTTTGTTTGAAGAAAACGTCTGGTTTTTCGACATATTTTCTATTTAATAAATATACATAATGCTTATCGCAAAAGGAGCAGAGTTTTATAGACAAAGTTGATAGAGAAAAAAAACCTAATAGATATATATACGTATTTATAAAACGTTAATATCATCGGGTTATTCTTTATGTAAACTTAAACTATAACTGCATACTCTTTTCGATAAGTAGAAACAAATGCCACTTTAATTAAATAAAATATTATAAAATATAACGCCGAACGTTTCTTTCGATTGGTCCGTTTCTCACATATACATCACAATTGTAATAACCTTAAGTAGTTATTTTTGTTGTTGTGTGATGATGAAACGATTTCGATGTGGAACGGTGCGTTATGTAATAATATTTTAAATTTGTTTGAAAAGATTACCCTGAACGGTGGATCACTTGGCTCGTGGGTCGATGAAGAACGCAGCTAATTGCGCGTCAACTTGTGAACTGCAGGACACATGAACATCGACATTTCGAACGCACATTGCGGTCCTCGGATATACTGTTCCCGGACCACTCCTGGCTGAGGGTCGTGTCAATTTCAAAGACTGCTCGGTTTTTGTCTTAAACACAGCGCACAATGTTGTGTAGACAATTACGTCGGAGCGTGTTGGGTGCAAATATGACGCGTTACTATAATTGTTAATTGATTGTCGGTTGTCATAATAAAATATTATGCAACGTAGACAACAATAAAAACAATATAAAAAATAACGCGGCATCCTAAAACGCAATAGCGGCTGACATTCTTATTAGTTTGTTGGTACAAGTTGGTTTAGACGTAGCACGTCCGATATTAAAAAGCAGCCACAACGCTTAAATTTCGAACGAAGCGATCGTCGTGTCCGAGACGTTAAAGTTGTTTATATGCATATTTTATGCACTATAATTAACAACAACAACATTCTCGCAACGACGTCAGATCGATGTTTGAAATTGTTTGGAGGCAGCCATATAAACGGAATACGTGTAATTATCGTCTGACAAAATAAAGGCAAATTTATATTTGCGACCTCAGAGCAGGTGAGACTACCCGCTGAATTTAAGCATATTATTAAGCGGAGGAAAAGAAACTAACTAGGATTTCCTTAGTAGCGGCGAGCGAACAGGAAAAAGCCCAGCACTGAATCCCGCGGCCGAAACCGGACGCCGGGAAATGTGGTGTTAGGGAGGATCCGTCATCCCGAGATTGTGCGACGCGTCCAAGTCCATCTTGAACGGGGCCACAGCCCATAGAGGGTGCCAGGCCCGTAGTGACCGTTGCCGATAACGGGAGGATCTCTCCTCAGAGTCGGGTTGCTTGAGAGTGCAGCCCTAAGTGGGTGGTAAACTCCATCTAAGGCTAAATATGACCACGAGACCGATAGCGAACAAGTACCGTGAGGGAAAGTTGAAAAGAACTTTGAAGAGAGAGTTCAATAGTACGTGAAACCGTTCAGGGGTAAACCTGAGAAACCCGAAAGGTCGAAAGGGGAGATTCAGCGTGACTCGATAGCGGCGCTAAATGATCGTGCGACGAACGGCGTACGCGTCGTTCGCGCCTTTTGTTTATGCGAACCGAAGTCGAACGCGTGCACTTCTCCCCCAGTAGGACGTCGCGATCCTTTGGGTGTCGATCTAAGGCCCGCGGTGGAGCCCGTTCGAACGGTTCGCCGTTTCGGACGAACCCGCGGTGTTTCCCGGTCGACTCGCTCGAAGGTATGCATATGGCGCCGGGCCGCTACACAGTTAGCGTCCGACCATTGGCAAGCGCGTTCGTTTATGACGGTAATCGCACCTGGTGTCGGTTCTGTCTACGAATGGCTGTTCGCCAATGAGTTCTCGGACAGACTCGGTTGAAACGCCGATCTGCGACGCTATAGCTTTGGGTACTTTCAGGACCCGTCTTGAAACACGGACCAAGGAGTCTAGCATGTGCGCGAGTCATTGGGACATGACTAAACCTAAAGGCGCAATGAAAGTGAAAGTTCGTCTTGCACGGACTAAGGGAAGATGGGCGGCCGTTACGGCTGTCGCCCCGCACTCCCGGGGCGTCTCATTCTCATTGCGAGAAGAGGCGCACCAAGAGCGTACACGCTGGGACCCGAAAGATGGTGAACTATGCCTGGTCAGGACGAAGTCAGGGGAAACCCTGATGGAGGTCCGTAGCGATTCTGACGTGCAAATCGATCGTCGGAACTGGGTATAGGGGCGAAAGACTAATCGAACCATCTAGTAGCTGGTTCCCTCCGAAGTTTCCCTCAGGATAGCTGGCGCTCGTCGCTTACGAGTTTCATCCGGTAAAGCGAATGATTAGAGGCATTGGGGTCGAAACGGCCTCAACCTATTCTCAAACTTTAAATGGGTGAGATCTCCGGCTTGCTCGAACTTTATATGAAGCCGCGAGACTCGAATCAGAGTGCCAAGTGGGCCATTTTTGGTAAGCAGAACTGGCGCTGTGGGATGAACCAAACGCCGAGTTAAAGCGCCTAAATCTCTTATAAGAGAGTCATAGTTACTCCCGCCGTTTACCCGCGCTTGCTTGAATTTCTTCACGTTGACATTCAGAGCACTGGGCAGAAATCACATTGCGTCAACACCCGCAGGGGCCATCGCAATGCTTTGTTTTAATTAGACAGTCGGATTCCCCCGGTCCGTGCCAGTTCTGAGCTGACCGTTGAATGGCGGCCGAAGAGGACTTCCGGACGCCCTGACGGGCGCACCCGGAGCCTCGCAGCAAGACGGTTCCGCGGGAGGCCAAAAGGCACGGGACCGAACTCGGATTCGACATTGACCGCCGAAACGGAACAACGCTTCACCTCGCACAGGCCCGGCACGTCAGCCGCGACCCGCTTCCTCGCCAAGCCCGACACGCCCCGATCCTCAGAGCCAATCCTTATCCCGAAGTTACGGATCCAATTTGCCGACTTCCCTTACCTACATTATTCTATCGACTAGAGGCTCTTCACCTTGGAGACCTGCTGCGGATATGGGTACGAACCGGCGCGACGCCTCGACGTGGCCCTCTCCCGGATTTTCAAGGTCCGAGGGGAAGATCCGGACACCGCCGCAACTGCGGTGCTCTTCGCGTTCCAAACCATATCTCCCTGCTAGAGGATTCCATGGAACTCGAACGCTCATGCAGAAAAGAAAACTCTTCCCGGATCTCCCGACGGCGTCTCCGGGTCCTTTTGGGTTGCCCCGACGAACTCTCTTGCGAGGGCCCGAATTATTAACGGTTCCGCTGCCGGGTTCCGGAATAGGAACCGGATTCCCTTTCGCCCAATGGGTGTGTGCTCGCTTCGTACGTTTACGTTCGAATTAAAAACGAACCAACGACATATCTACACCACATCAACATCGGCTTTCGCCTAGGGCTTAGGATCGACTGACTCGTGTGCAACGGCTGTTCACACGAAACCCTTCTCCACGTCAGTCCTCCAGGGCCTCGCTGGAGTATTTGCTACTACCACCAAGATCTGCACCGACGGCGGCTCCAGACGGCCTCACGGCCAGTCCTTCTGCGCTCACCGCCGCGACCCTCCTACTCGTCAGGGCTTCATGGCCGGTTAATTAAATAACCGACCGCACATGCCGCTGACGGCCGAGTATAAGCACGACGCTTCAGCGCCATCCATTTTCAGGGCTAGTAACTTCGGCAGGTGAGTTGTTACACACTCCTTGGCGGATTCCGACTTCCATGGCCACCGTCCTGATGTCTTAAGTTACCAACGCCTTTCATGGTATCCCATAAGCGTCGATTTAGGCGCTTTAACTCGGCGTTTGGTTCATCCCACAGCGCCAGTTCTGCTTACCAAAAATGGCCCACTTGGCACTCTGATTCGAGTCTCGCGGCTTCATATAAAGTTCGAGCAAGCCGGAGATCTCACCCATTTAAAGTTTGAGAATAGGTTGAGGCCGTTTCGACCCCAATGCCTCTAATCATTCGCTTTACCGGATGAAACTCGTAAGCGACGAGCGCCAGCTATCCTGAGGGAAACTTCGGAGGGAACCAGCTACTAGATGGTTCGATTAGTCTTTCGCCCCTATACCCAGTTCCGACGATCGATTTGCACGTCAGAATCGCTACGGACCTCCATCAGGGTTTCCCCTGACTTCGTCCTGACCAGGCATAGTTCACCATCTTTCGGGTCCCAGCGTGTACGCTCTTGGTGCGCCTCTTCTCGCAATGAGAATGAGACGCCCCGGGAGTGCGGGGCGACAGCCGTAACGGCCGCCCATCTTCCCTTAGTCCGTGCAAGACGAACTTTCACTTTCATTGCGCCTTTAGGTTTAGTCATGTCCCAATGACTCGCGCACATGCTAGACTCCTTGGTCCGTGTTTCAAGACGGGTCCTGAAAGTACCCAAAGCTATAGCGTCGCAGATCGGCGTTTCAACCGAGTCTGTCCGAGAACTCATTGGCGAACAGCCATTCGTAGACAGAACCGACACCAGGTGCGATTACCGTCATAAACGAACGCGCTTGCCAATGGTCGGACGCTAACTGTGTAGCGGCCCGGCGCCATATGCATACCTTCGAGCGAGTCGACCGGGAAACACCGCGGGTTCGTCCGAAACGGCGAACCGTTCGAACGGGCTCCACCGCGGGCCTTAGATCGACACCCAAAGGATCGCGACGTCCTACTGGGGGAGAAGTGCACGCGTTCGACTTCGGTTCGCATAAACAAAAGGCGCGAACGACGCGTACGCCGTTCGTCGCACGATCATTTAGCGCCGCTATCGAGTCACGCTGAATCTCCCCTTTCGACCTTTCGGGTTTCTCAGGTTTACCCCTGAACGGTTTCACGTACTATTGAACTCTCTCTTCAAAGTTCTTTTCAACTTTCCCTCACGGTACTTGTTCGCTATCGGTCTCGTGGTCATATTTAGCCTTAGATGGAGTTTACCACCCACTTAGGGCTGCACTCTCAAGCAACCCGACTCTGAGGAGAGATCCTCCCGTTATCGGCAACGGTCACTACGGGCCTGGCACCCTCTATGGGCTGTGGCCCCGTTCAAGATGGACTTGGACGCGTCGCACAATCTCGGGATGACGGATCCTCCCTAACACCACATTTCCCGGCGTCCGGTTTCGGCCGCGGGATTCAGTGCTGGGCTTTTTCCTGTTCGCTCGCCGCTACTAAGGAAATCCTAGTTAGTTTCTTTTCCTCCGCTTAATAATATGCTTAAATTCAGCGGGTAGTCTCACCTGCTCTGAGGTCGCAAATATAAATTTGCCTTTATTTTGTCAGACGATAATTACACGTATTCCGTTTATATGGCTGCCTCCAAACAATTTCAAACATCGATCTGACGTCGTTGCGAGAATGTTGTTGTTGTTAATTATAGTGCATAAAATATGCATATAAACAACTTTAACGTCTCGGACACGACGATCGCTTCGTTCGAAATTTAAGCGTTGTGGCTGCTTTTTAATATCGGACGTGCTACGTCTAAACCAACTTGTACCAACAAACTAATAAGAATGTCAGCCGCTATTGCGTTTTAGGATGCCGCGTTATTTTTTATATTGTTTTTATTGTTGTCTACGTTGCATAATATTTTATTATGACAACCGACAATCAATTAACAATTATAGTAACGCGTCATATTTGCACCCAACACGCTCCGACGTAATTGTCTACACAACATTGTGCGCTGTGTTTAAGACAAAAACCGAGCAGTCTTTGAAATTGACACGACCCTCAGCCAGGAGTGGTCCGGGAACAGTATATCCGAGGACCGCAATGTGCGTTCGAAATGTCGATGTTCATGTGTCCTGCAGTTCACAAGTTGACGCGCAATTAGCTGCGTTCTTCATCGACCCACGAGCCAAGTGATCCACCGTTCAGGGTAATCTTTTCAAACAAATTTAAAATATTATTACATAACGCACCGTTCCACATCGAAATCGTTTCATCATCACACAACAACAAAAATAACTACTTAAGGTTATTACAATTGTGATGTATATGTGAGAAACGGACCAATCGAAAGAAACGTTCGGCGTTATATTTTATAATATTTTATTTAATTAAAGTGGCATTTGTTTCTACTTATCGAAAAGAGTATGCAGTTATAGTTTAAGTTTACATAAAGAATAACCCGATGATATTAACGTTTTATAAATACGTATATATATCTATTAGGTTTTTTTTCTCTATCAACTTTGTCTATAAAACTCTGCTCCTTTTGCGATAAGCATTATGTATATTTATTAAATAGAAAATATGTCGAAAAACCAGACGTTTTCTTCAAACAAACGCCACAGCTACAAACTTAATCACAACAATATTTACCAAACAATACAATTGTAGGGTGTTTTGTGTGATACGTCGTTTGGTGGGCATTCTAAGAACGTCCGTCGACATAAAAACGAATCAAAAGAAAAGCACAGGCAGTGCAAAACGTTCCTTCGTCAGTCGGGCGTATATCATTTAAAACCCACAGAATCTAAAAAAGTTAATAAACTTTTTTATTTAGATTCCTACGGTTCGTCGCGTCGTTAAAGTAAATTATTACTTCGACGCATGCGGAACCCAGGTACCCGAAAACCGTAAGCCTAAGCGTTTTTTTCCAAACATCACTCACTATCGATAAAGTAAATTGATTTTATGTATTTATAAATGTGCGTTTGTATGTATAGTAGTATAGTAGTAGTATATTTTGTTATTGGTTGTTTCGAGCTTTTTATTGTTATAAAACGTTTTTGTAGTCTTGTACATAAAGTACAGACGAATAGACAGCCCCTTTTATTTATTAATAAACTCCAACCATTTACAAATTAAATTACAACTACAACATCTCTTTTACACATTAATTATACACCATCTTTATTTTCTTTTTTCCGAAGCGAATACGATGAAGAAAATACGCAAAGACTGGCTTACAAAACCGTAAGCCTAAGCGTTTATTTTTCAAACATCACTCACCATCGGTAAAGTAAAATGATGGTATGTATAAATGTGTATTTGTATGTACAGTAGCGTAATAATTTTGTTGTTGGTTGTTTCGAGTTTATTTATTATTATGGTTTGTATGTATAAAGTTTTAGTCTTGTACATAAAGTACAGACGAATAGACAGCCCCTTTTATTTATTAATAAACTCCAACCATTTACAAATTAAATTACAACTACAACATCTCTTTTACACATTAATTATACACCATCTTTATTTTCTTTTTTCCGAAGCGAATACGATGAAGAAAATACGCAAAGACTGGCTTACAAAACCGTAAGCCTAAGCGTTTATTTTTCAAACATCACTCACCATCGGTTAAGTAAAATGATGGTATGTATAAATGTGTATTTGTATGTACAGTAGCGTATTAATTTTGTTGTTGGTTGTTTCGAGTTTATTTATTATTATGGTTTGTATGTATAAAGTTTTAGTCGTGTACATAAAGTACGATCGTATTGGCAGACACCATTATTATTCATTCATTCATTCTTGTTTGTTATTATAAATAACTCCAACCATATACAAATACTACAACAACAACAACAACATCTCTTGCACATTAATTATACACCACCACTGTGTATTAGTACTTTTTTTCGAAGCGAATACGATGATGGAAATACGCTAAGACCGGCACTGCGAAAGCAATAATAAAACGTTAGCACATAACCATCTTTCGACAATATTGATTCGTGTTAATGTTCGAAAAAATTCTTTGAAAACGTCGTTTACGGCACGTTTACAATCGATTTATAAAATAAATCGAAAAACGTAACAACAGATCCGCTTAATGCAAGACGACCCGTTGTTGCTTTTCCGTTCGACGCATAATAAAGAATTTTGTATGAGAATTGATCATCATACGAATAGTGTATGTATGTGTGTTTTTTGTTGATCAGCACAGACAAAATGTGTGTGTATGTGTGACAACTAAACAACAACATTTACACGTTAATGATCCTTCCGCAGGTTCACCTACGGAAACCTTGTTACGACTTTTACTTCCTCTAAATGATCAAGTTTGGTCATCTTCCCAGCAACATCGGCAACGTCGAAACGCCACCGCGCACCGGTCCGAAGACCTCACTAAATCATTCAATCGGTAGTAGCGACGGGCGGTGTGTACAAAGGGCAGGGACGTAATCAACGCGAGCTTATGACTCGCGCTTACTGGGAATTCCTCGTTCATGGGGAACAATTGCAAGCCCCAATCCCTAGCACGAAGGAGGTTCAGCGGGTTACCCGGACCGCTCGGTCAGGGAGGACACGCTGATTCCTTCAGTCAGTCGCTGTTCACCGCTTGAACCGATCGGATCGTTTCGCTCCGCTCGGACCAACGCGCATTGAGAAGTGACAAACAGTTTGTGCTTGTGGAAGTGCAAACACCAAGACAAAATCATACAAAATCTGGTGAGTCGCTTAAAATTTATCTGCCCATCAGGGCTTTTATTTAAAAATGGGGTCGTCACGTCGAAACTCGACGTCGTCGACAAGCGATCAATTGGATCATGAAAACTCCGGCGATGATATCGCAAATATTATTGAAGACTGCTCAAAAAATTTAAAAGTTTTGGATAGTTTCATTCTGAAATCGAAAGAGTCTATCCGCGAGAGACAAACTTATCAAACGGCTATACAAAACATACAATCCGGCCTAAGAAATATTTTAATAAGCTTCAGAAAACCTAGTTTTGAATCCGATATTGAAAATAAGATAGCCAGCATTGTGGAAAAAGTCATTGATAATAAAATAAATAATTTAAACCCAAATTCGTCGCCGATTGGACCGAGATACAGCCAGATTTTGAAGTCAAACTTAACAAAAAGCACTGAACCCGTCACAGCCCCGGCAAAGCTCCCTCAGAGCAACTATAAAGTAATTGTCAAACCCAATGAAAGTCTAAAAAATGTGAAATCATCCGAAGACACGAGAAAAATATTAACATCCAAGTCACCGCATGAATTTGGCATTAAAGTGAATAAAATCGTCCCGATTAGAAATAATGCAATTTTAATTGAGTCCACGTGTTCGTCTATTTTGAACTTAACTGATAGCCCTGTCCTCAAATCTTTAAATTTACAAGCGGAAAGAATTAATAAAGTGTGGCCAAAAATTCAAGTTTTTGATGTCCCGAAAGAAATGGTGGCCGACGAGCTAATTAAGGAAATTCAAAAGCAACCAGATTTACCGGGAAATATTCCAAAACAATTTGTAAAATCGGCTTTCAAAGCAGGGAATAAAGAGGGAAAAACAAACCATTGGGTTATTGAAATTCATCCCGCGGCGCGGAATTACTTTATCGCATCAGGTAGCAAATTGTTCGTAAGCTGGAAATCCCTGCATGTTAGAGATTACCTGAGAATAACAAGATGCTTTAAATGTCAGAAATTTGGGCACGTTTCAAAATTTTGCAACTCTGAAAAACAGTGTGGTTACTGTGCCAGCAATGATCATGAGTCAATTTCTTGTAATTTCAAAAATAATGAGGACAAACACAAATGCAGTAATTGTGAAAGAGCCGGCCAACAAGAACTTAATCATCCAGCAGGGTCAACCAATTGTCCCATTTACAAACACCGGATGCAAGAGGCCCTAAAAAACATCGACTTTGATGGATAACACAATTAATATAATTCAGCTAAACTGCAATGGCGCGAAATTGGCAACGGCAGAATTAGTTAAATATGCACTTGATAATAATTTCCAATTGGCATTTTTACAAGAGCCGCATAGGGTTAAATACGGGCAAAATTACAGATTGTCAGGAATCTCGACCGCAATTAGCTGCTTTGCAACTAACGATCCAAAATTCCAAACGGCAATTTTGTGTTTTGACCCAAGTTTAAATCCCTTATTTTACCCTCAACTTTCAAATAAATTCTTAACATTACTTTCTATCTCGGTAAATAATGTACAAATCTTTTGTTTGAGCATCTACCTGCCGCCAAGCGAAAATCCGTTGCCAATTTTTGAACACCTGCACAAAGTGATGGAATTTGTAGCAGGTAGTAGAGTCCTTATCTGCGGAGATTTTAATTCGAGGTCACAACTATGGTTTGATCATTTTAATGATAGAAAGTCGCACATTATTGAGGAATTTTTAGTAAATTATAACTTAAATTTAGCTAATCAACCGAACAATATCCCGACTTTCCAGACAATTAATGGCGAATCAAATATTGATCTGACAATTATGTCAAACAATCCTCTCATTGAGGTAGCAAATTGGAAAGTTGAAAATGTAACCACATCTGATCATAATGTAATAAGCTTTAAAATTAATAAACATCTTTCACATGCAGACCATACTACACCTTCTTTGACTTTCAGATTGGACTTGGACTCGGTTAAAGAAGAAATTCTGCAACCGCAGGTCGACGCCCTCTTGAGCCGCCTGGAAGAACGTTTTTCGACGATTGACTCCATTCGGGAAATTGAAAGCGCGACCAATCAACTATATAGCGGACTTAAAGCTATATTTATACGACACGGGAAAAAGCGGAAAAATTTTGTGGGTAGGCCCGACTGGTGGAATGAAGAATTGGACAGATTTCGAAAAATCTACCTTGCGAAAAAATCTCTATTTTATCGCAACAGATTCCGTGAATATTCTGACCACCTTTTCGACGAAATGACAAAGGCTAAACAAACTTTCAAAGAGAAAGTCGAGAAACGGAGACGACAAAGCTGGCTGGAATTTGCTGAAAATGACCTGGCGCGGAATCCCTGGGGAGTTATCTACAAATTGGCCTCTGAAAAATTCAAAACTCGTGGAATTTTGCAATCTTTTCAAACCGATGATGAAAACATAACCAGGGATTTTCGTTCAACCATGGAATTTCTCGTCGCAAATCTGCTTCCTGATGACGACCCCGACATCAACACCGAGGAGCAACGAATCACTCAAGGGGATTACCGAGCTACCACAGCGGAAGTGGGAAGTGACGTTGTGATTACCGAGGCGGAAGTCGACCAGCTCGTCTCTCAAATACAAAACAAAAAGGCCCCTGGTCTTGACAACCTGAAAGGAAAGATCTTAAAAAGATTACACCCCAAAATTACGCCGATAATAACCAGAATATACAATGCTTGTTGGACCCTAAACTACTTTCCGACCACCTGGAAAAAGGGCAACCTTGTAATTCTGCTTAAGGACCCGAAAGCGAGCCACTCAAATATCAAGAATTACCGGCCGATAACACTGCTTCCGGAGCATGGCAAAATTCTTGAGAAAACCATAAGGAGAAAGTTGGAAGAAGAACTGTCGCCGTTGCATTCTCAACGCCAATTCGGATTTGTCAAGGGACGTTCGACAAGTGATGCACTGCACTTACTTGTCTCAACAATTCGGGACTCCGAGGCCAAGTATGTGGCGACGATCTTCTTTGATATCAAAGGCGCTTTTGATAACTTATGGTGGCCCTCTCTGATAAAAACACTTCGAAATCGAGGAGTGACTTCGAAACTAACAGCGATGATCAAGAGCTACCTCACAGACCGAGTCGTGGAATTTACGCAGGGAGACGTCTCAGTTCGAAAATTCTGCACCAAAGGATGCCCTCAGGGATCTGTTCTGGGCCCCACACTATGGAACCTGACTATGGACACTCTTTTGAACTCAGAATGGTCGGATTTTGCAACTCCAATCGCATACGCCGACGATCTTGCTGTTATTGTGAAATCAGATCTTCGATCACAACTTAAGACAAGATTAAATCAGGTAACAAACAAAATTACAGATTGGGCTACTCGTAATAAATTGACAGTTTCAGAAACGAAGACAACATTTATGATACATAAATGTCCTCCGAGAGCCCACCACCGGGACCTCGACATTCGGATTTACGGAAAGAAAATCTCGCTTGTTAAAACGCAGAAGTACCTTGGCATTCTTCTCGACTCCAAATTGCATTTCGAAAGCCATGCAAGCTACACAGCGAAGAAAGTCCGGCAAATCTCAATGAGTCTTCGAACTCTTGCTTCAAGGAAATTTGGACAAACATGCGATGAATCACTCCGCGTGATTTATCACGGTGCAATTGTTCCGATTATCACCTACGGTAGCCGAATCTGGTCAGACAGACTTCATGTTGTGAAGAACAACCGGCAATATCTGTCTGCACAAGCCCCCTTCAACCGTATTCTTGCAAAGTGCTACGCATCCGTGTCAAAAGAAGCCGCCGCTGTCCTGGCTGGAAATCTTCCCATCGACATTGAAATTCAGGTCCGAAATTGCATCAGCGAGATAAAACATGGGCGGAGTGCTTTACTCTTCGATGAGGTAATTACACCGCAGACCTTCGACTCCGTGGCCCACTGCAAAGAATATGCCCGACTTCGTGCCCTTGACTGTTGGCAAAGCCGATGGGAAACATCGACGAAAGGACGAGTTTCGTTTGAATTTTTTCCGGACGTTTTTCACCGACTTGAAGGCCCCCCAATCACGTTTTCGCATCACAAGTGTCAAGTTCTCACAGGACATGGGAATTTTGGAATCCACCAAACCAGACTTGGAAAAAGTGAAAACGCGAAGTGTGACAATTGCCCCGAATATGACGATGACCCAATCCACCGGATTTTAGAATGCCCTATGTTTACGGACGCTCAAAATCGGATTAGGGAAATTACCGGAATTTGGCCCCCTGACCTTACACAGGTCCCTTACATTGACGATGACGAAGTGTTTAGTGCACTTTCCCTGGATTTGACTCCCCCGGATTTGACTTTAGAATAAGTTAGTTAGGTTAGCATGTAATGTTAGGTTAGGATGACTCAATCCACTAGATTTTGGAGCACCACCTGTTCGCAGACGCACAAAACGGATTGGGAAATCACCCGGATTTGACCACTCGATTATGACTTCCCGGATTGACATTTAATTAACACAATGTAAATAGTTGTACATACATAATTTACACAAACACAAAACACACACACACTTACAGGTTACGCAATTTCACACCTGCACTATACACAAAACTTGCATACACACACACATGCTTGCACATACACATTTATGCACGTCATAACATGGGTTTGCACAAGCCTACACACGCACCCACAAATCACAATAAATGCACACACACACACACTTTCTCCCGCACAATCACACACCCATATACACAAACACACACGCACAATCACACAAGCATACACGCAAAACACTCTCACTTCACTCACCTTCAGTGTGATTGTTAGACTAGGTTAGTTAGGTTTACTTAAGTTAGTTTTAAGTTTTTATTTCTACAAAAATTCTTACTTGCCCCCGTCAGCCTAAAAATTGTAAAACTTCTCAAACTTTTCCTACACTGGACTTTTCTTGTCACATTTAATTCACCATTTTTGTTCAACTTCAAAACCGAAAAGCAAGGTTTGGGAAAGCTTTGATAAATTATCCTTTCAATATTGTTCATCTTCAATTTAGGAGACGGCATACTTTGACGACAGAAAAGTTGGAAATATATTTCGTTAACTTAGTATAATTAATGAAAATATTGTAAATAGACCTCAAATTTTGTAACAGACTTTCCGCCCAATTTGGCGGCTGTTTCTTAAATAAACGTGCCCTCGGGCACCTTTTTTTTTTTCTTTTTTTTTTTTTTTTTTTTTTTTTGATTCCTTCAGTGTAGCGCGCGTGCGGCCCAGAACATCTAAGGGCATCACAGACCTGTTATTGCTCAATCTCGTGCGGCTAGAAGCCGCCTGTCCCTCTAAGAAGAATTGTTTGTACGCCGACAGTAAAAACCGCACATAGAGACCGGGCGAACCCGGCTCCAGCCGGCATTTGGGATGTCGAAATACGCCTATTTAGCAGGCTAGAGTCTCGTTCGTTATCGGAATTAACCAGACAAATCGCTCCACCAACTAAGAACGGCCATGCACCACCACCCACCGAATCAAGAAAGAGCTCTCAATCTGTCAATCCTTCCGGTGTCCGGGCCTGGTGAGGTTTCCCGTGTTGAGTCAAATTAAGCCGCAGGCTCCACTCCTGGTGGTGCCCTTCCGTCAATTCCTTTAAGTTTCAGCTTTGCAACCATACTTCCCCCGGAACCCAAAAGCTTTGGTTTCCCGGAAGCTGCCCGCCGAGTCATCGGAGGAACGTCGGCGGATCGCTAGCTGGCATCGTTTATGGTTAGAACTAGGGCGGTATCTGATCGCCTTCGAACCTCTAACTTTCGTTCTTGATCAATGAAAGCGTTTTTGGCAAATGCTTTCGCTTCTGTCCGTCTTGCGACGATCCAAGAATTTCACCTCTAACGTCGCAATACGAATGCCCCCATCCGTTCCTATTAATCATTACCTCGGGGTTCCGAAAACCAACAAAATAGAACCGAGGTCCTATTCCATTATTCCATGCACACAGTATTCAGGCGAAGTTTTAGCCTGCTTTAAGCACTCTAATTTGTTCAAAGTAAACGTGCCGGCCCACCTCGACACTCAATGAAGAGCACCGCGGCGGGATTGAGTTGGGCCGCCCTCTCGAGCTAAGCCCACCGGCAGGACGTCCCGCGAAACGCCAGTTAACACCGCGAACGATGAACCGGCGGCGCGGGACACAAATTCGACTACGAGCTTTTTAACCGCAACAACTTTAATATACGCTATTGGAGCTGGAATTACCGCGGCTGCTGGCACCAGACTTGCCCTCCAATTGATCCTCGTTAAAGGGTTTAGAGTGTACTCATTCCGATTACGGGGCCTCGGATGAGTCCCGTATCGTTATTTTTCGTCACTACCTCCCCGTGCCGGGAGTGGGTAATTTGCGCGCCTGCTGCCTTCCTTGGATGTGGTAGCCGTTTCTCAGGCTCCCTCTCCGGAATCGAACCCTGATTCCCCGTTACCCGTTACAACCATGGTAGGCGCAGAACCTACCATCGACAGTTGATAAGGCAGACATTTGAAAGATGCGTCGCCGGTGCGAGACCGTGCGATCAGCGTAAAGTTATTCAGATTCACCAAGTTGTACGATGACGGCGAAACCGCCACCGATTGGTTTTGATCTAATAAAAGCGCTCCTTCCGTCTCCGGTCGGAGCTCTGTTTGCATGTATTAGCTCTAGAATTACCACAGTTATCCAAGTAAATGTGGGTACGATCTAAGGAACCATAACTGATTTAATGAGCCTTTCGCGGTTTCACCTTAATTTGGCTTGTACTGAGACATGCATGGCTTAATCTTTGAGACAAGCATATGACTACTGGCAGGATCAACCAGGGAACTGTGTTTTTGTGTTTTTTGAGACAGACGAGAGAATAAAATACTCATCATCATCGTTTATAAAGATGAAGAATATGCGCGTTTGTGCGAAACAATCTAACATATAAGAAAGTAACGCCACGCTGTTTCTTCTTTTCTTCGTACGATATAGAGATAAATGTATCGTCATCATCGTCGTCGTAGTCGTTAAACACCACAACACATATATCGGTCAATAAAGGCATAATAATAATATTTATAATATTATTTTTTACCTTTGCCGATTTAAAAGTTCAAACATTCTCTTCACTCTTCGCAAGATTGAATGCGACGTGAATTTATGAAATTCTTTCGAATCCATAAACGTTACGAATATTATATAAATATTCTCGCTCGGATATTAGAGAGTTGACGCATTTATTATTTTTGTTTGTTTAAATCACAAACATTTGTTAGTTCAACAAAGTTTGATTGCATAAGGACCGCCAACGTAAGAGAATACGTTTTGCCGCATCCGCAATCTCGCTGTGGGGAACTGGGCGAGCCACAAAATCACAAAATAAAGCAATCTCGCAAGCAAAGCCCTATTCGAATTCGATAGCGGAAATGTGCGATAAACGTCGATAAATTGGAAGCAAATGCAGAACGTATACATAATCGGTCGTTTTGTCGTCGTCATTTATGATAAACTTCGACTAAACCGTTACACCGTTCATATCGCCTCACTCAACGCATCGACACACACCACTACCATATGTATACCAGCGCGACACCGATCGAGGCAGCCGCTCGGTATTGGATGTGCGCACCGCTCCACTGACATAGCTCCACAGGCGACGTCTACCGAAGCGCACAGCTCTATAACTATAAGGCATACACACAAAAGGGAGAAAATATTTTAAATATTGATAATATTAAAAAGTCATATTTTATATTTAAACCATTATAAAATTTAATTATAAAAACGTTTGTTTTAAAAAAAATAATTAATTAATAAAAACAAAATTATTTTAAGCGCCGTACTTCGTAAACGTCGTACTTCGTTCGTCGTATGTGCAAAGTCAAATGAATGCTGTAGTTAGTCGCAGTTGGAACGTCTGAATGTCGTACAACGTAACAATAATTTTGAGTGCCCTAATGTGTAGACGTCGTACTTCGCGAACGTCGCACTTCGTAAACGACGTACTTCGTGAACGTCGCACTTCGTAAACGACGTACTTCGTGAACGTCGCACTTCGTAAACGACGTACTTCGTAAACGTCGCACTTCGTAAACGACGTACTTCGTGAAGTCGTACTTCGTAAAGGTTATGCAATATTAATACACATTTGCTGTATTGCAAGTTGCATTTTAATAAATATTATGCATTTTTATGTTTTAATTTAATATCTAGGCCAAAATACTATGTTTATTTAATTGTTAAATGTGTACGTTTATTTATAGATACGTAATTTACATAAAAATTTGTTTTTTTTTTTATTATATGCAAACTACAAATAAAACATTTAATATTTTTAAACGTCGTACTTCGTGTAAGTTATGCAATATTGATACAAATTTAGTGTATTGCGGGTCGCAATAATATTAATTTATATTTGAACGTAGTACTTCGTGAAGGTTATGCAACATCAGTACACATTAAGTGTATTGCAGGTTGCATTATTATTAATTTATGTTTTCTCACTTTTTACCTTCATATAAAAAAAAATTTAATATTTTTGGACGTCGTACTTCGTAACAGTTATGCAATATTGATGCACATCTGTTGTGCTGCGGGTTGCATTTTATAAATTTAATGTATTCTTATGATTTACTTTAATGTCTAGGCAAAAAAACACTTTTGATTAGTTGCTGAATGTTTACATTTATTTACAGATACGTAATTTGCAAAAAAATTTGCTGTTTTTTTATTATATACAACACAAATAAAATTCTTTAATATTCTTGAACGTCGTACTTCGTGTAGGTTATGCAATATTGATACAAATTTAGTGTATTGCGGGTCACAATAATATTAATTTATATTTAAACGTAGTACTTCGTGAAGGTTATGCAAGATCAGTACATATTAAGTGTATTGCAGGTTGCATTATTATTAATTTATGTTTTCTCACTTTTAACCTCAATATAAAAAAAAATTAATATTTTTGGACGTCGTACTTCGTAAAGGTTATGCAATATTAATGCACATCTAGTGTGCTGCGGGTTGCATTTTATAAATTTAATGTATTTTTATGTTTTACTTTAATATCTAGGCAAAAAAAACAATTTTGATTAGTTGCTAAATGTTTACATTTATTTACAGATACGTAATTTGCAAAAAAATTTGCTGTTTTTTCATTATATACAACACAAATAAAATT
>NW_026986648.1:0-7500 GCF_031307605.1 Tribolium castaneum | reverse complement strand
GTTTACGTTCGAATTAAAAACGAACCAACGACATATCTACACCACATCAACATCGGCTTTCGCCTAGGGCTTAGGATCGACTGACTCGTGTGCAACGGCTGTTCACACGAAACCCTTCTCCACGTCAGTCCTCCAGGGCCTCGCTGGAGTATTTGCTACTACCACCAAGATCTGCACCGACGGCGGCTCCAGACGGCCTCACGGCCAGTCCTTCTGCGCTCACCGCCGCGACCCTCCTACTCGTCAGGGCTTCATGGCCGGTTAATTAAATAACCGACCGCACATGCCGCTGACGGCCGAGTATAAGCACGACGCTTCAGCGCCATCCATTTTCAGGGCTAGTAACTTCGGCAGGTGAGTTGTTACACACTCCTTGGCGGATTCCGACTTCCATGGCCACCGTCCTGATGTCTTAAGTTACCAACGCCTTTCATGGTATCCCATAAGCGTCGATTTAGGCGCTTTAACTCGGCGTTTGGTTCATCCCACAGCGCCAGTTCTGCTTACCAAAAATGGCCCACTTGGCACTCTGATTCGAGTCTCGCGGCTTCATATAAAGTTCGAGCAAGCCGGAGATCTCACCCATTTAAAGTTTGAGAATAGGTTGAGGCCGTTTCGACCCCAATGCCTCTAATCATTCGCTTTACCGGATGAAACTCGTAAGCGACGAGCGCCAGCTATCCTGAGGGAAACTTCGGAGGGAACCAGCTACTAGATGGTTCGATTAGTCTTTCGCCCCTATACCCAGTTCCGACGATCGATTTGCACGTCAGAATCGCTACGGACCTCCATCAGGGTTTCCCCTGACTTCGTCCTGACCAGGCATAGTTCACCATCTTTCGGGTCCCAGCGTGTACGCTCTTGGTGCGCCTCTTCTCGCAATGAGAATGAGACGCCCCGGGAGTGCGGGGCGACAGCCGTAACGGCCGCCCATCTTCCCTTAGTCCGTGCAAGACGAACTTTCACTTTCATTGCGCCTTTAGGTTTAGTCATGTCCCAATGACTCGCGCACATGCTAGACTCCTTGGTCCGTGTTTCAAGACGGGTCCTGAAAGTACCCAAAGCTATAGCGTCGCAGATCGGCGTTTCAACCGAGTCTGTCCGAGAACTCATTGGCGAACAGCCATTCGTAGACAGAACCGACACCAGGTGCGATTACCGTCATAAACGAACGCGCTTGCCAATGGTCGGACGCTAACTGTGTAGCGGCCCGGCGCCATATGCATACCTTCGAGCGAGTCGACCGGGAAACACCGCGGGTTCGTCCGAAACGGCGAACCGTTCGAACGGGCTCCACCGCGGGCCTTAGATCGACACCCAAAGGATCGCGACGTCCTACTGGGGGAGAAGTGCACGCGTTCGACTTCGGTTCGCATAAACAAAAGGCGCGAACGACGCGTACGCCGTTCGTCGCACGATCATTTAGCGCCGCTATCGAGTCACGCTGAATCTCCCCTTTCGACCTTTCGGGTTTCTCAGGTTTACCCCTGAACGGTTTCACGTACTATTGAACTCTCTCTTCAAAGTTCTTTTCAACTTTCCCTCACGGTACTTGTTCGCTATCGGTCTCGTGGTCATATTTAGCCTTAGATGGAGTTTACCACCCACTTAGGGCTGCACTCTCAAGCAACCCGACTCTGAGGAGAGATCCTCCCGTTATCGGCAACGGTCACTACGGGCCTGGCACCCTCTATGGGCTGTGGCCCCGTTCAAGATGGACTTGGACGCGTCGCACAATCTCGGGATGACGGATCCTCCCTAACACCACATTTCCCGGCGTCCGGTTTCGGCCGCGGGATTCAGTGCTGGGCTTTTTCCTGTTCGCTCGCCGCTACTAAGGAAATCCTAGTTAGTTTCTTTTCCTCCGCTTAATAATATGCTTAAATTCAGCGGGTAGTCTCACCTGCTCTGAGGTCGCAAATATAAATTTGCCTTTATTTTGTCAGACGATAATTACACGTATTCCGTTTATATGGCTGCCTCCAAACAATTTCAAACATCGATCTGACGTCGTTGCGAGAATGTTGTTGTTGTTAATTATAGTGCATAAAATATGCATATAAACAACTTTAACGTCTCGGACACGACGATCGCTTCGTTCGAAATTTAAGCGTTGTGGCTGCTTTTTAATATCGGACGTGCTACGTCTAAACCAACTTGTACCAACAAACTAATAAGAATGTCAGCCGCTATTGCGTTTTAGGATGCCGCGTTATTTTTTATATTGTTTTTATTGTTGTCTACGTTGCATAATATTTTATTATGACAACCGACAATCAATTAACAATTATAGTAACGCGTCATATTTGCACCCAACACGCTCCGACGTAATTGTCTACACAACATTGTGCGCTGTGTTTAAGACAAAAACCGAGCAGTCTTTGAAATTGACACGACCCTCAGCCAGGAGTGGTCCGGGAACAGTATATCCGAGGACCGCAATGTGCGTTCGAAATGTCGATGTTCATGTGTCCTGCAGTTCACAAGTTGACGCGCAATTAGCTGCGTTCTTCATCGACCCACGAGCCAAGTGATCCACCGTTCAGGGTAATCTTTTCAAACAAATTTAAAATATTATTACATAACGCACCGTTCCACATCGAAATCGTTTCATCATCACACAACAACAAAAATAACTACTTAAGGTTATTACAATTGTGATGTATATGTGAGAAACGGACCAATCGAAAGAAACGTTCGGCGTTATATTTTATAATATTTTATTTAATTAAAGTGGCATTTGTTTCTACTTATCGAAAAGAGTATGCAGTTATAGTTTAAGTTTACATAAAGAATAACCCGATGATATTAACGTTTTATAAATACGTATATATATCTATTAGGTTTTTTTTCTCTATCAACTTTGTCTATAAAACTCTGCTCCTTTTGCGATAAGCATTATGTATATTTATTAAATAGAAAATATGTCGAAAAACCAGACGTTTTCTTCAAACAAACGCCACAGCTACAAACTTAATCACAACAATATTTACCAAACAATACAATTGTAGGGTGTTTTGTGTGATACGTCGTTTGGTGGGCATTCTAAGAACGTCCGTCGACATAAAAACGAATCAAAAGAAAAGCACAGGCAGTGCAAAACGTTCCTTCGTCAGTCGGGCGTATATCATTTAAAACCCACAGAATCTAAAAAAGTTAATAAACTTTTTTATTTAGATTCCTACGGTTCGTCGCGTCGTTAAAGTAAATTATTACTTCGACGCATGCGGAACCCAGGTACCCGAAAACCGTAAGCCTAAGCGTTTTTTTCCAAACATCACTCACTATCGATAAAGTAAATTGATTTTATGTATTTATAAATGTGCGTTTGTATGTATAGTAGTATAGTAGTAGTATATTTTGTTATTGGTTGTTTCGAGCTTTTTATTGTTATAAAACGTTTTTGTAGTCTTGTACATAAAGTACAGACGAATAGACAGCCCCTTTTATTTATTAATAAACTCCAACCATTTACAAATTAAATTACAACTACAACATCTCTTTTACACATTAATTATACACCATCTTTATTTTCTTTTTTCCGAAGCGAATACGATGAAGAAAATACGCAAAGACTGGCTTACAAAACCGTAAGCCTAAGCGTTTATTTTTCAAACATCACTCACCATCGGTAAAGTAAAATGATGGTATGTATAAATGTGTATTTGTATGTACAGTAGCGTAATAATTTTGTTGTTGGTTGTTTCGAGTTTATTTATTATTATGGTTTGTATGTATAAAGTTTTAGTCTTGTACATAAAGTACAGACGAATAGACAGCCCCTTTTATTTATTAATAAACTCCAACCATTTACAAATTAAATTACAACTACAACATCTCTTTTACACATTAATTATACACCATCTTTATTTTCTTTTTTCCGAAGCGAATACGATGAAGAAAATACGCAAAGACTGGCTTACAAAACCGTAAGCCTAAGCGTTTATTTTTCAAACATCACTCACCATCGGTTAAGTAAAATGATGGTATGTATAAATGTGTATTTGTATGTACAGTAGCGTATTAATTTTGTTGTTGGTTGTTTCGAGTTTATTTATTATTATGGTTTGTATGTATAAAGTTTTAGTCGTGTACATAAAGTACGATCGTATTGGCAGACACCATTATTATTCATTCATTCATTCTTGTTTGTTATTATAAATAACTCCAACCATATACAAATACTACAACAACAACAACAACATCTCTTGCACATTAATTATACACCACCACTGTGTATTAGTACTTTTTTTCGAAGCGAATACGATGATGGAAATACGCTAAGACCGGCACTGCGAAAGCAATAATAAAACGTTAGCACATAACCATCTTTCGACAATATTGATTCGTGTTAATGTTCGAAAAAATTCTTTGAAAACGTCGTTTACGGCACGTTTACAATCGATTTATAAAATAAATCGAAAAACGTAACAACAGATCCGCTTAATGCAAGACGACCCGTTGTTGCTTTTCCGTTCGACGCATAATAAAGAATTTTGTATGAGAATTGATCATCATACGAATAGTGTATGTATGTGTGTTTTTTGTTGATCAGCACAGACAAAATGTGTGTGTATGTGTGACAACTAAACAACAACATTTACACGTTAATGATCCTTCCGCAGGTTCACCTACGGAAACCTTGTTACGACTTTTACTTCCTCTAAATGATCAAGTTTGGTCATCTTCCCAGCAACATCGGCAACGTCGAAACGCCACCGCGCACCGGTCCGAAGACCTCACTAAATCATTCAATCGGTAGTAGCGACGGGCGGTGTGTACAAAGGGCAGGGACGTAATCAACGCGAGCTTATGACTCGCGCTTACTGGGAATTCCTCGTTCATGGGGAACAATTGCAAGCCCCAATCCCTAGCACGAAGGAGGTTCAGCGGGTTACCCGGACCGCTCGGTCAGGGAGGACACGCTGATTCCTTCAGTCAGTCGCTGTTCACCGCTTGAACCGATCGGATCGTTTCGCTCCGCTCGGACCAACGCGCATTGAGAAGTGACAAACAGTTTGTGCTTGTGGAAGTGCAAACACCAAGACAAAATCATACAAAATCTGGTGAGTCGCTTAAAATTTATCTGCCCATCAGGGCTTTTATTTAAAAATGGGGTCGTCACGTCGAAACTCGACGACGTCGACAAGCGATCAATTGGATCATGAAAACTCCGGCGATGATATCGCAAATATTATTGAAGACTGCTCAAAAAATTTAAAAGTTTTAGATAGTTTCATTCTGAAATCGAAAGAGTCTATCCGCGAGAGACAAACTTATCAAACGGCTATACAAAACATACAATCCGGCCTAAGAAATATTTTATTAAGCTTCAGAAAACCTAGTTTTGAATCCGATATTGAAAATAAGATAGCCAGCATTGTGGAAAAAGTCATTGATAATAAAATAAATAATTTAAACCCAAATTCGTCGCCGATTGGACCGAGATACAGCCAGATTTTAAAGTCAAACTTAACAAAAAGCACTGAACCCGTCACAGCCCCGGCAAAGCTCCCTCAGAGCAACTATAAAGTAATTGTCAAACCCAATGAAAGTCTAAAAAATGTGAAATCATCCGAAGACACGAGAAAAATATTAACATCCAAGTCACCGCATGAATTTGGCATTAAAGTGAATAAAATCGTCCCGATTAGAAATAATGCAATTTTAATTGAGTCCACGTGTTCGTCTATTTTGAACTTAACTGATAGCCCTGTCCTCAAATCTTTAAATTTACAAGCGGAAAGAATTAATAAAGTGTGGCCAAAAATTCAAGTTTTTGATGTCCCGAAAGAAATGGTGGCCGACGAGCTAATTAAGGAAATTCAAAAGCAACCAGATTTACCGGGAAATATTCCAAAACAATTTGTAAAATCGGCTTTCAAAGCAGGGAATAAAGAGGGAAAAACAAACCATTGGGTTATTGAAATTCATCCCGCTGCGCGGAATTACTTTATCGCATCAGGTAGCAAATTGTTCGTAAGCTGGAAATCCCTGCATGTTAGAGATTACCTGAGAATAACAAGATGCTTTAAATGTCAGAAATTTGGGCACGTCTCAAAATTTTGCAACTCTGAAAAACAGTGTGGTTACTGTGCCAGCAATGATCATGAGTCAATTTCTTGTAATTTCAAAAATAATGAGGACAAACACAAATGCAGTAATTGTGAAAGAGCCGGCCAACAAGAACTTAATCATCCAGCAGGGTCAACCATTTGTCCCATTTACAAACACCGGATGCAAGAGGCCCTAAAAAACATCGACTTTGATGGATAACACAATTAATATAATTCAGCTAAACTGCAATGGCGCGAAATTGGCAACGGCAGAATTAGTTAAATATGCACTTGATAATAATTTCCAATTGGCATTTTTACAAGAGCCGCATAGGGTCAAATACGGGCAAAATTACAGATTGTCAGGAATCTCGACCGCAATTAGCTGCTTTGCAACTAACGATCCAAAATTCCAAACGGCAATTTTGTGTTTTGACCCAAGTTTAAATCCCTTATTTTACCCTCAACTTTCAAATAAATTCTTAACATTACTTTCTATTTCGGTAAATAATGTACTAATCTTTTGTTTGAGCATCTACCTGCCGCCAAGCGAAAATCCGTTGCCAATTTTTGAACACCTGCACAAAGTGATGGAATTTGTAGCAGGTAGTAGAGTCCTTATCTGCGGAGATTTTAATTCGAGGTCACAACTATGGTTTGATCATATTAATGATAGAAAGTCGCACATTATTGAGGAATTTTTAGTAAATTATAACTTAAATTTAGCTAATCAACCGAACAATATCCCGACTTTCCAGACAATTAATGGCAAATCAAATATTGATCTGACAATTATCTCAAACAATCCTCTCATTGAAGTAGCAAATTGGAAAGTTGAAAATGTAACCACATCTGATCATAATGTAATAAGCTTTAAAATTAATAAACATCTTTCACATGCAGACCATACTACACCTTCTTTGACTTTCAGATTGGACTTGGACTCGGTTAAAGAAGAAATTCTGCAACCGCAGGTCGACGCCCTCTTGAGCCGCCTGGAAGAACGTTTTTCGACGATTGATTCCATTCGGGAAATTGAAAGCGCGACCAATCAACTATATAGCGGACTTAAAGCTATATTTATACGACACGGGAAAAAGCGGAAAAATTTTGTGGGTAGGCCCGACTGGTGGAATGAAGAATTGGACAGATTTCGAAAAATCTACCTTGCGAAAAAATCTCTATTTTATCGCAACAGATTCCGTGAATATTCTGACCACCTTTTCGACGAAATGACAAAGGCTAAACAAACTTTCAAAGAGAAAGTCGAGAAACGGAGACGACAAAGCTGGCTGGAATTTGCTGAAAATGACCTGGCGCGGAATCCCTGGGGAGTTATCTACAAATTGGCCTCTGAAAAATTCAAAACTCGTGGAATTTTGCAATCTTTTCAAACCGATGATGAAAACATAACCAGGGATTTTCGTTCAACCATGGAATTTCT
>NW_026986647.1:135000-151853 GCF_031307605.1 Tribolium castaneum | reverse complement strand
TGATCGGCGGCGGGATCGATCCTTGCCACGTCCGACCAGGCTTCTAGACGGTCAATTATGGGTACATTGTTGTTCGACGTCGAAACTCGGAATTGTCTGTAGACGACTTACGTACCTGGCAGGGTGTTGTACTCGGTAGAGCAGTTTCCACGCTGCGATCTGTTGAGACTCAGCCCTCAGCTTGGGGATTCGTCTTGTCGGCGAGACGAGACCCCGTCAACGTTTAGAAAGCTGAGTGGATAAAAAATATACCCAGCCAGGTACACATTGTTTATATAAAAATTTCTAGTATGCAATGCAACTTGGGCTAATAACCAACATGAACTTACTATATTTTATTATTACATACGTACCTGGCAAGGTGTTGTATTCGGTAGAGCTGTTTCTACGCTGCGATCTGTTAAGACAGACTCAGCTTGGAGATTCGTCTTGTCGGTGAGACGAGACTCCGTCAACGTTTAGAAAGCTGAGAGGATAAAACAATACACAGCCAGGTACACATTGTTTATATAAAAATTTCTAGTATGCAATGCAACTTGGGCTAATAACCAACATGAACTTACTCTATTATATCATTACAAATAAATTTACCTCTCTAAAAACTCTCACTCTTCTCACCACAATTTAATACACTTTAGTAGTGTACAGCCTTATTTCTCTCAAGTAACAAAAAGACGATGGTGTGGTTGGTGATAGTGATAGAAACCAACTAGTCTTAAAGAGTATGAGTAATAGAGTCAGAAATGAATAATACAAGAGAGAGGAAAGAAAGAGAAAGAGAAAGAAGACAGAGAGAAAGAAAGAAATAAAAGGAAAAGAAGATAGATGATAGAGAGAGAGAGAGAGAGAGAGAGAGAGAGAGAGAGAGAGAGAGAGAGAGGAGGAAGAGTAGAAGAAAGCCAGCAAATTTATTCGAACGACATACTTCGTTCTACGGACTTAGCACATAGCTCTCGCCTAGCACATAGCTCTCGCCTAGCACATAGCTCTCGCCTAGCACATAGCTCTCGCCTAGCACATAGCTCTCGCCTAGCACATAGCTCTCGCCTAGCACATAGCGCTCGCCTTGCACCATTCACTGCTTAATAACTACTGCATATAATAAAGTCACGATTGCTCATGTGGTAAAATAGTAATGACACAATCATTTAGTTTAAAGATATGCAACCAACATTACACAAAACGCGCGCTAAAGTTGCCTAAAACCACGAAGTACTACGTATACTTTAATTGTAACGCAACTGGTTTCACAGTAAACGTGTATGAAAATTGCCTATATTCAAGAAGTACTACATTTGTTTAAATATTGTATTACTGTTACGAAGTACGACGTTTAAATATTATGAATTATTTTTAGTTTTATATAAATCATAGCTATTTTTGTAAATTAATAATGCAACCCGCAATACACCAAATGTGTATTAATATTGCCTAACTTGTACGAAGTACAACGTTCATTTAAGTGCATTAAGTATGGTGCTCTGTGTGATGAAATACGACGTTCATGTGACCATAAAGTAACAAACGAAGTACGGCGCTCACAAATGCAGCACTCAAAATTATTGTTTCATTGCACGACGTTTGCTTTGTTTCTGACTGCGACGAAATGCAGCGTTCATTTGACTTTGTACATAGTACAGACGAAGTACGACGTTTGCGAAGTACGGCACTCAAAATCGTGATTTTCATGTACGACGTTTATTTGCACGTCCTGCCGACTGCGACGGAGTACAGCGTTCAATTGACTTTGTACATAGTACAGACGAAGTACGACGTTTGCGAAGTACGGCACTCAAAATCGTGATTTTCATGTACGACGCTTATTTGCACGTGCTGTCGACTGCGACGAAGTTAAGCGTTCATTTGACTTTGTACATAGTACAGACGAAGTACGACGTTTTCGAAGTACGGCACTCAAAATCGTGATTTTCTTGTACGACGTTTATTTGCACGTGCTGCCGACTGCGACGGAGTACAGCGTTCAATTGACTTTGTGCATAGTACAGACGAAGTACGACGTTTGCGAAGTACGGCACTCAAAATCATGATTTTCTTGTAAGACGTTTATTTGCAGTTGCTTCCGACTGCGACGAAGTACAGCGTTCAATTGACTTTGTACATAGTACAGACGAAGTACGACGTTTGCGAAGTACGGCACTCAAAATCATGATTTTCTTGTAAGACGTTTATTTGCAGTTGCTTCCGACTGCGACGAAGTACAGCGTTCAATTGACTTTGTACATAGTACAGACGAAGTACGACGTTTGCGAAGTACGGCACTCAAAATCATGATTTTCTTGTAAGACGTTTATTTGCAGTTGCTTCCGACTGCGACGAAGTACAGCGTTCAATTGACTTTGTACATAGTACAGACGAAGTACGACGTTTGCGAAGTACGGCACTCAAAATCATGATTTTCTTGTACGACGTTTATTTGCACTTGCTGTCGACTGCGACGAAGTTTAGCGTTCATTTGACTTTGTACATAGTACAAACGAAGTACGACGTTTGCGAAGTACGGCACTCAAAATCATGATTTTCTTGTACGACGTTTATTTGCACTTGCTGTCGACTGCGACGAAGTTTAGCGTTCATTTGACTTTGTACATAGTACAGACGAAGTACGACGTTAGCGAAGTACGGCACTCAAAATCGTGATTTTCTTGTACGACGTTTATTTGCACGCGCTGTCGACTGCGACGAGGTTTAGCGTTCACTTGACTTTGTACATAGTATAGACGAAGTACGACGTTTGCGAAGTACGGCACTCAAAATCGTGATTTTCTTGTACGACGTTTATTCGCACGTGCTGCCGACTGCGACGAAATGCAGCGTTCATAGTACAAACGAAGTACGACGTTCACAAAGTGATGAAGTAAAACGTAAACAATAAATAATAATAATGCAACCCACAATACACTAATTGTGTATTAAAATTGCATAACCTACACGAAGTACGACGTTCAAAAATACTAAAGAATTTTATTTGTGTTGTATATAATGAAAAAACAGCAAATTTTTTTGCAAATTACGTATCTGTAAATAAATGTAAACATTTAGCAACTAATCAAAATTGTTTTTTTTTGCCTAGATATTAAAGTAAAACATAAAAATACATTAAATTTATAAAATGCAACCCGCAGCACACTAGATGTGCATTAATATTGCATAACCTTCACGAAGTACGACGTCCAAAAATATTAATTTTTTTTTATATTGAGGTTAAAAGTGAGAAAACATAAATTAATAATAATGCAACCTGCAATACACTTAATATGTACTGATCTTGCATAACCTTCACGAAGTACTACGTTCAAATATAAATTAATATTATTGTGACCCGCAATACACTAAATTTGTATCAATATTGCATAACCTACACGAAGTACGACGTTCAAGAATATTAAAGAATTTTATTTGTGTTGTATATAATAAAAAAACAGCAAATTTTTTTGCAAATTACGTATCTGTAAATAAATGTAAACATTCAGCAACTAATCAAAAGTGTTTTTTTGCCTAGACATTAAAGTAAATCATAAGAATACATTAAATTTATAAAATGCAACCCGCAGCACAACAGATGTGCATCAATATTGCATAACTGTTACGAAGTACGACGTCCAAAAATATTAAATTTTTTTTTATATGAAGGTAAAAAGTGAGAAAACATAAATTAATAATAATGCAACCTGCAATACACTTAATGTGTACTGATGTTGCATAACCTTCACGAAGTACTACGTTCAAATATAAATTAATATTATTGCGACCCGCAATACACTAAATTTGTATCAATGTTGCATAACTTACACGAAGTACGACGTTTAAAAATATTAAATGTTTTATTTGTAGTTTGCATATAATAAAAAAAAAAAACAAATTTTTATGTAAATTACGTATCTATAAATAAACGTACACATTTAACAATTAAATAAACATAGTATTTTGGCCTAGATATTAAATTAAAACATAAAAATGCATAATATTTATTAAAATGCAACTTGCAATACACCAAATGTGTATTAATATTGCATAACCTTTACGAAGTACGACGTTCACGAAGTACGTCGTTTACGAAGTGCGACGTTTACGAAGTACGTCGTTTACGAAGTGCGACGTTCACGAAGTACGTCGTTTCCGAAGTGCGACGTTCGCGAAGTACGACGTCTACACATTAGGGCACTCAAAATTATTGTTACGTTGTACGACATTCAGACGTTCCAACTGCGACTAACTACAGCATTCATTTGACTTTGCACATACGACGAACGAAGTACGACGTTTACGAAGTACGGCGCTTAAAATAATTTTGTTTTTATTAATTAATTATTTTTTTTAAAACAAACGTTTTTATAATTAAATTTTATAATGGTTTAAATATAAAATATGACTTTTTAATATTATCAATATTTAAAATATTTTCTCCCTTTTGTGTGTATGCCTTATAGTTATAGAGCTGTGCGCTTCGGTAGACGTCGCCTGTGGAGCTATGTCAGTGGAGCGGTGCGCACATCCAATACCGAGCGGCTGCCTCGATCGGTGTCGCGCTGGTATACATATGGTAGTGGTGTGTGTCGATGCGTTGAGTGAGGCGATATGAACGGTGTAACGGTTTAGTCGAAGTTTATCATAAATGACGACGACAAAACGACCGATTATGTATACGTTCTGCATTTGCTTCCAATTTATCGACGTTTATCGCACATTTCCGCTATCGAATTCGAATAGGGCTTTGCTTGCGAGATTGCTTTATTTTGTGATTTTGTGGCTCGCCCAGTTCCCCACAGCGAGATTGCGGATGCGGCAAAACGTATTCTCTTACGTTGGCGGTCCTTATGCAATCAAACTTTGTTGAACTAACAAATGTTTGTGATTTAAACAAACAAAAATAATAAATGCGTCAACTCTCTAATATCCGAGCGAGAATATTTATATAATATTCGTAACGTTTATGGATTCGAAAGAATTTCATAAATTCACGTCGCATTCAATCTTGCGAAGAGTGAAGAGAATGTTTGAACTTTTAAATCGGCAAAGGTAAAAAATAATATTATAAATATTATTATTATGCCTTTATTGACCGATATATGTGTTGTGGTGTTTAACGACTACGACGACGATGATGACGATACATTTATCTCTATATCGTACGAAGAAAAGAAGAAACAGCGTGGCGTTACTTTCTTATATGTTAGATTGTTTCGCACAAACGCGCATATTCTTCATCTTTATAAACGATGATGATGAGTATTTTATTCTCTCGTCTGTCTCAAAAAACACAAAAACACAGTTCCCTGGTTGATCCTGCCAGTAGTCATATGCTTGTCTCAAAGATTAAGCCATGCATGTCTCAGTACAAGCCAAATTAAGGTGAAACCGCGAAAGGCTCATTAAATCAGTTATGGTTCCTTAGATCGTACCCACATTTACTTGGATAACTGTGGTAATTCTAGAGCTAATACATGCAAACAGAGCTCCGACCGGAGACGGAAGGAGCGCTTTTATTAGATCAAAACCAATCGGTGGCGGTTTCGCCGTCATCGTACAACTTGGTGAATCTGAATAACTTTACGCTGATCGCACGGTCTCGCACCGGCGACGCATCTTTCAAATGTCTGCCTTATCAACTGTCGATGGTAGGTTCTGCGCCTACCATGGTTGTAACGGGTAACGGGGAATCAGGGTTCGATTCCGGAGAGGGAGCCTGAGAAACGGCTACCACATCCAAGGAAGGCAGCAGGCGCGCAAATTACCCACTCCCGGCACGGGGAGGTAGTGACGAAAAATAACGATACGGGACTCATCCGAGGCCCCGTAATCGGAATGAGTACACTCTAAACCCTTTAACGAGGATCAATTGGAGGGCAAGTCTGGTGCCAGCAGCCGCGGTAATTCCAGCTCCAATAGCGTATATTAAAGTTGTTGCGGTTAAAAAGCTCGTAGTCGAATTTGTGTCCCGCGCCGCCGGTTCATCGTTCGCGGTGTTAACTGGCGTTTCGCGGGACGTCCTGCCGGTGGGCTTAGCTCGAGAGGGCGGCCCAACTCAATCCCGCCGCGGTGCTCTTCATTGAGTGTCGAGGTGGGCCGGCACGTTTACTTTGAACAAATTAGAGTGCTTAAAGCAGGCTAAAACTTCGCCTGAATACTGTGTGCATGGAATAATGGAATAGGACCTCGGTTCTATTTTGTTGGTTTTCGGAACCCCGAGGTAATGATTAATAGGAACGGATGGGGGCATTCGTATTGCGACGTTAGAGGTGAAATTCTTGGATCGTCGCAAGACGGACAGAAGCGAAAGCATTTGCCAAAAACGCTTTCATTGATCAAGAACGAAAGTTAGAGGTTCGAAGGCGATCAGATACCGCCCTAGTTCTAACCATAAACGATGCCAGCTAGCGATCCGCCGACGTTCCTCCGATGACTCGGCGGGCAGCTTCCGGGAAACCAAAGCTTTTGGGTTCCGGGGGAAGTATGGTTGCAAAGCTGAAACTTAAAGGAATTGACGGAAGGGCACCACCAGGAGTGGAGCCTGCGGCTTAATTTGACTCAACACGGGAAACCTCACCAGGCCCGGACACCGGAAGGATTGACAGATTGAGAGCTCTTTCTTGATTCGGTGGGTGGTGGTGCATGGCCGTTCTTAGTTGGTGGAGCGATTTGTCTGGTTAATTCCGATAACGAACGAGACTCTAGCCTGCTAAATAGGCGTATTTCGACATCCCAAATGCCGGCTGGAGCCGGGTTCGCCCGGTCTCTATGTGCGGTTTTTACTGTCGGCGTACAAACAATTCTTCTTAGAGGGACAGGCGGCTTCTAGCCGCACGAGATTGAGCAATAACAGGTCTGTGATGCCCTTAGATGTTCTGGGCCGCACGCGCGCTACACTGAAGGAATCAAAAAAAAAAAAAAAAAAGGTGCCCGAGGGCACGTTTATTTAAGAAACAGCCGCCAAATTGGGCGGAAAGTCTGTTACAAAATTTGAAGTCTATTTACAATATTTTCATTAATTATACTAAGTTAACGAAATATATTTCCAACTTTTCTGTCGTCAAAGTATGCCGTCTCCTAAATTGAAGATGAACAATATTGAAAGGATAATTTATCAAAGCTTTCCCAAACCTTGCTTTTCGGTTTTGAAGTTGAACAAAAATGGTGAATTAAATGTGACAAGAAAAGTCCAGTGTAGGAAAAGTTTGAGAAGTTTTACAATTTTTAGGCTGACGGGGGCAAGTAAGAATTTTTGTAGAAATAAAAACTTAAAACTAACTTAAGTAAACCTAACTAACCTAGTCTAACAATCACACTGAAGGTGAGTGAAGTGAGAGTGTTTTGCGTGTATGCTTGTGTGATTGTGCGTGTGTGTTTGTGTATATGGGTGTGTGATTGTGCGGGAGAAAGTGTGTGTGTGTGTGCATTTATTGTGATTTGTGGGTGCGTGTGTAGGCTTGTGCAAACCCATGTTATGACGTGCATAAATGTGTATGTGCAAGCATGTGTGTGTGTATGCAAGTTTTGTGTATAGTGCAGGTGTGAAATTGCGTAACATGTAAGTGTGTGTGTGTTTTGTGTTTGTGTAAATTATGTATGTACAACTATTTACATTGTGTTAATTAAATGTCAATCCGGGAAGTCATAATCGAGTGGTCAAATCCGGGTGATTTCCCAATCCGTTTTGTGCGTCTGCGAACAGGTGGTGCTCCAAAATCTAGTGGATTGAGTCATCCTAACCTAACATTACATGCTAACCTAACTAACTTATTCTAAAGTCAAATCCGGGGGAGTCAAATCCAGGGAAAGTGCACTAAACACTTCGTCATCGTCAATGTAAGGGACCTGTGTAAGGTCAGGGGGCCAAATTCCGGTAATTTCCCTAATCCGATTTTGAGCGTCCGTAAACATAGGGCATTCTAAAATCCGGTGGATTGGGTCATCGTCATATTCGGGGCAATTGTCACACTTCGCGTTTTCACTTTTTCCAAGTCTGGTTTGGTGGATTCCAAAATTCCCATGTCCTGTGAGAACTTGAGACTTGTGATGCGAAAACGTGATTGGGGGGCCTTCAAGTCGGTGAAAAACGTCCGGAAAAAATTCAAACGAAACTCGTCCTTTCGTCGATGTTTCCCATCGGCTTTGCCAACAGTCAAGGGCACGAAGTCGGGCATATTCTTTGCAGTGGGCCACGGAGTCGAAGGTCTGCGGTGTAATTACCTCATCGAAGAGTAAAGCACTCCGCCCATGTTTTATCTCGCTGATGCAATTTCGGACCTGAATTTCAATGTCGATGGGAAGATTTCCAGCCAGGACAGCGGCGGCTTCTTTTGACACGGATGCGTAGCACTTTGCAAGAATACGGTTGAAGGGGGCTTGTGCAGACAGATATTGCCGGTTGTTCTTCACAACATGAAGTCTGTCTGACCAGATTCGGCTACCGTAGGTGATAATCGGAACAATTGCACCGTGATAAATCACGCGGAGTGATTCATCGCATGTTTGTCCAAATTTCCTTGAAGCAAGAGTTCGAAGACTCATTGAGATTTGCCGGACTTTCTTCGCTGTGTAGCTTGCATGGCTTTCGAAATGCAATTTGGAGTCGAGAAGAATGCCAAGGTACTTCTGCGTTTTAACAAGCGAGATTTTCTTTCCGTAAATCCGAATGTCGAGGTCCCGGTGGTGGGCTCTCGGAGGACATTTATGTATCATAAATGTTGTCTTCGTTTCTGAAACTGTCAATTTATTACGAGTAGCCCAATCTGTAATTTTGTTTGTTACCTGATTTAATCTTGTCTTAAGTTGTGATCGAAGATCTGATTTCACAATAACAGCAAGATCGTCGGCGTATGCGATTGGAGTTGCAAAATCCGACCATTCTGAGTTCAAAAGAGTGTCCATAATCAGGTTCCATAGTGTGGGGCCCAGAACAGATCCCTGAGGGCATCCTTTGGTGCAGAATTTTCGAACTGAGACGTCTCCCTGCGTAAATTCCACGACTCGGTCTGTGAGGTAGCTCTTGATCATCGCTGTTAGTTTCGAAGTCACTCCTCGATTTCGAAGTGTTTTTATCAGAGAGGGCCACCATAAGTTATCAAAAGCGCCTTTGATATCAAAGAAGATCGTCGCCACATACTTGGCCTCGGAGTCCCGAATTGTTGAGACAAGTAAGTGCAGTGCATCACTTGTCGAACGTCCCTTGACAAATCCGAATTGGCGTTGAGAATGCAACGGCGACAGTTCTTCTTCCAACTTTCTCCTTATGGTTTTCTCAAGAATTTTGCCATGCTCCGGAAGCAGTGTTATCGGCCGGTAATTCTTGATATTTGAGTGGCTCGCTTTCGGGTCCTTAAGCAGAATTACAAGGTTGCCCTTTTTCCAGGTGGTCGGAAAGTAGTTTAGGGTCCAACAAGCATTGTATATTCTGGTTATTATCGGCGTAATTTTGGGGTGTAATCTTTTTAAGATCTTTCCTTTCAGGTTGTCAAGACCAGGGGCCTTTTTGTTTTGTATTTGAGAGACGAGCTGGTCGACTTCCGCCTCGGTAATCACAACGTCACTTCCCACTTCCGCTGTGGTAGCTCGGTAATCCCCTTGAGTGATTCGTTGCTCCTCGGTGTTGATGTCGGGGTCGTCATCAGGAAGCAGATTTGCGACGAGAAATTCCATGGTTGAACGAAAATCCCTGGTTATGTTTTCATCATCGGTTTGAAAAGATTGCAAAATTCCACGAGTTTTGAATTTTTCAGAGGCCAATTTGTAGATAACTCCCCAGGGATTCCGCGCCAGGTCATTTTCAGCAAATTCCAGCCAGCTTTGTCGTCTCCGTTTCTCGACTTTCTCTTTGAAAGTTTGTTTAGCCTTTGTCATTTCGTCGAAAAGGTGGTCAGAATATTCACGGAATCTGTTGCGATAAAATAGAGATTTTTTCGCAAGGTAGATTTTTCGAAATCTGTCCAATTCTTCATTCCACCAGTCGGGCCTACCCACAAAATTTTTCCGCTTTTTCCCGTGTCGTATAAATATAGCTTTAAGTCCGCTATATAGTTGATTGGTCGCGCTTTCAATTTCCCGAATGGAATCAATCGTCGAAAAACGTTCTTCCAGGCGGCTCAAGAGGGCGTCGACCTGCGGTTGCAGAATTTCTTCTTTAACCGAGTCCAAGTCCAATCTGAAAGTCAAAGAAGGTGTAGTATGGTCTGCATGTGAAAGATGTTTATTAATTTTAAAGCTTATTACATTATGATCAGATGTGGTTACATTTTCAACTTTCCAATTTGCTACCTCAATGAGAGGATTGTTTGACATAATTGTCAGATCAATATTTGATTCGCCATTAATTGTCTGGAAAGTCGGGATATTGTTCGGTTGATTAGCTAAATTTAAGTTATAATTTACTAAAAATTCCTCAATAATGTGCGACTTTCTATCATTAAAATGATCAAACCATAGTTGTGACCTCGAATTAAAATCTCCGCAGATAAGGACTCTACTACCTGCTACAAATTCCATCACTTTGTGCAGGTGTTCAAAAATTGGCAACGGATTTTCGCTTGGCGGCAGGTAGATGCTCAAACAAAAGATTTGTACATTATTTACCGAGATAGAAAGTAATGTTAAGAATTTATTTGAAAGTTGAGGGTAAAATAAGGGATTTAAACTTGGGTCAAAACACAAAATTGCCGTTTGGAATTTTGGATCGTTAGTTGCAAAGCAGCTAATTGCGGTCGAGATTCCTGACAATCTGTAATTTTGCCCGTATTTAACCCTATGCGGCTCTTGTAAAAATGCCAATTGGAAATTATTATCAAGTGCATATTTAACTAATTCTGCCGTTGCCAATTTCGCGCCATTGCAGTTTAGCTGAATTATATTAATTGTGTTATCCATCAAAGTCGATGTTTTTTAGGGCCTCTTGCATCCGGTGTTTGTAAATGGGACAATTGGTTGACCCTGCTGGATGATTAAGTTCTTGTTGGCCGGCTCTTTCACAATTACTGCATTTGTGTTTGTCCTCATTATTTTTGAAATTACAAGAAATTGACTCATGATCATTGCTGGCACAGTAACCACACTGTTTTTCAGAGTTGCAAAATTTTGAAACGTGCCCAAATTTCTGACATTTAAAGCATCTTGTTATTCTCAGGTAATCTCTAACATGCAGGGATTTCCAGCTTACGAACAATTTGCTACCTGATGCGATAAAGTAATTCCGCGCAGCGGGATGAATTTCAATAACCCAATGGTTTGTTTTTCCCTCTTTATTCCCTGCTTTGAAAGCCGATTTTACAAATTGTTTTGGAATATTTCCCGGTAAATCTGGTTGCTTTTGAATTTCCTTAATTAGCTCGTCGGCCACCATTTCTTTCGGGACATCAAAAACTTGAATTTTTGGCCACACTTTATTAATTCTTTCCGCTTGTAAATTTAAAGATTTGAGGACAGGGCTATCAGTTAAGTTCAAAATAGACGAACACGTGGACTCAATTAAAATTGCATTATTTCTAATCGGGACGATTTTATTCACTTTAATGCCAAATTCATGCGGTGACTTGGATGTTAATATTTTTCTCGTGTCTTCGGATGATTTCACATTTTTTAGACTTTCATTGGGTTTGACAATTACTTTATAGTTGCTCTGAGGGAGCTTTGCCGGGGCTGTGACGGGTTCAGTGCTTTTTGTTAAGTTTGACTTCAAAATCTGGCTGTATCTCGGTCCAATCGGCGACGAATTTGGGTTTAAATTATTTATTTTATTATCAATGACTTTTTCCACAATGCTGGCTATCTTATTTTCAATATCGGATTCAAAACTAGGTTTTCTGAAGCTTATTAAAATATTTCTTAGGCCGGATTGTATGTTTTGTATAGCCGTTTGATAAGTTTGTCTCTCGCGGATAGACTCTTTCGATTTCAGAATGAAACTATCCAAAACTTTTAAATTTTTTGAGCAGTCTTCAATAATATTTGCGATATCATCGCCGGAGTTTTCATGATCCAATTGATCGCTTGTCGACGACGTCGAGTTTCGACGTGACGACCCCATTTTTAAATAAAAGCCCTGATGGGCAGATAAATTTTAAGCGACTCACCAGATTTTGTATGATTTTGTCTTGGTGTTTGCACTTCCACAAGCACAAACTGTTTGTCACTTCTCAATGCGCGTTGGTCCGAGCGGAGCGAAACGATCCGATCGGTTCAAGCGGTGAACAGCGACGACTGAAGGAATCAGCGTGTCCTCCCTGACCGAGCGGTCCGGGTAACCCGCTGAACCTCCTTCGTGCTAGGGATTGGGGCTTGCAATTGTTCCCCATGAACGAGGAATTCCCAGTAAGCGCGAGTCATAAGCTCGCGTTGATTACGTCCCTGCCCTTTGTACACACCGCCCGTCGCTACTACCGATTGAATGATTTAGTGAGGTCTTCGGACCGGTGCGCGGTGGCGTTTCGACGTTGCCGATGTTGCTGGGAAGATGACCAAACTTGATCATTTAGAGGAAGTAAAAGTCGTAACAAGGTTTCCGTAGGTGAACCTGCGGAAGGATCATTAACGTGTTAATGTTGTTGTTTAGTTGTCACACATACACACACATTTTGTCTGTGCTGATCAACAAAAAACACACATACATACACTATTCGTATGATGATCAATTCTCATACAAAATTCTTTATTATGCGTCGAACGGAAAAGCAACAACGGGTCGTCTTGCATTAAGCGGATCTGTTGTTACGTTTTTCGATTTATTTTATAAATCGATTGTAAACGTGCCGTAAACGACGTTTTCAAAGAATTTTTTCGAACATTAACACGAATCAATATTGTCGAAAGATGGTTATGTGCTAACGTTTTATTATTGCTTTCGCAGTGCCGGTCTTAGCGTATTTCCATCATCGTATTCGCTTCGAAAAAAAGTACTAATACACAGTGGTGGTGTATAATTAATGTGCAAGAGATGTTGTTGTTGTTGTTGTAGTATTTGTATATGGTTGGAGTTATTTATAATAACAAACAAGAATGAATGAATGAATAATAATGGTGTCTGCCAATACGATCGTACTTTATGTACACGACTAAAACTTTATACATACAAACCATAATAATAAATGAACTCGAAACAACCAACAACAAAATTAATACGCTACTGTACATACAAATACACATTTATACATACCATCATTTTACTTAACCGATGGTGAGTGATGTTTGAAAAATAAACGCTTAGGCTTACGGTTTTGTAAGCCAGTCTTTGCGTATTTTTTCTTCATCGTATTCGCTTCGGAAAAAAGAAAATAAAGATGGTGTATAATTAATGTGTAAAAGAGATGTTGTAGTTGTAATTTAATTTGTAAATGGTTGGAGTTTATTAATAAATAAAAGGGGCTGTCTATTCGTCTGTACTTTATGTACAAGACTAAAACTTTATACATACAAACCATAATAATAAATAAACTCGAAACAACCAACAACAAAATTAATACGCTACTGTACATACAAATACACATTTATACATACCATCATTTTACTTAACCGATGGTGAGTGATGTTTGAAAAATAAACGCTTAGGCTTACGGTTTTGTAAGCCAGTCTTTGCGTATTTTCTTCATCGTATTCGCTTCGGAAAAAAGAAAATAAAGATGGTGTATAATTAATGTGTAAAAGAGATGTTGTAGTTGTAATTTAATTTGTAAATGGTTGGAGTTTATTAATAAATAAAAGGGGCTGTCTATTCGTCTGTACTTTATGTACAAGACTAAAACTTTATACATACAAACCATAATAATAAATAAACTCGAAACAACCAACAACAAAATTAATACGCTACTGTACATACAAATACACATTTATACATACCATCATTTTACTTAACCGATGGTGAGTGATGTTTGAAAAATAAACGCTTAGGCTTACGGTTTTGTAAGCCAGTCTTTGCGTATTTTCTTCATCGTATTCGCTTCGGAAAAAAGAAAATAAAGATGGTGTATAATTAATGTGTAAAAGAGATGTTGTAGTTGTAATTTAATTTGTAAATGGTTGGAGTTTATTAATAAATAAAAGGGGCTGTCTATTCGTCTGTACTTTATGTACAAGACTACAAAAACGTTTTATAACAATAAAAAGCTCGAAACAACCAATAACAAAATATACTACTACTATACTACTATACATACAAACGCACATTTATAAATACATAAAATCAATTTACTTTATCGATAGTGAGTGATGTTTGGAAAAAAACGCTTAGGCTTACGGTTTTCGGGTACCTGGGTTCCGCATGCGTCGAAGTAATAATTTACTTTAACGACGCGACGAACCGTAGGAATCTAAATAAAAAAGTTTATTAACTTTTTTAGATTCTGTGGGTTTTAAATGATATACGCCCGACTGACGAAGGAACGTTTTGCACTGCCTGTGCTTTTCTTTTGATTCGTTTTTATGTCGACGGACGTTCTTAGAATGCCCACCAAACGACGTATCACACAAAACACCCTACAATTGTATTGTTTGGTAAATATTGTTGTGATTAAGTTTGTAGCTGTGGCGTTTGTTTGAAGAAAACGTCTGGTTTTTCGACATATTTTCTATTTAATAAATATACATAATGCTTATCGCAAAAGGAGCAGAGTTTTATAGACAAAGTTGATAGAGAAAAAAAACCTAATAGATATATATACGTATTTATAAAACGTTAATATCATCGGGTTATTCTTTATGTAAACTTAAACTATAACTGCATACTCTTTTCGATAAGTAGAAACAAATGCCACTTTAATTAAATAAAATATTATAAAATATAACGCCGAACGTTTCTTTCGATTGGTCCGTTTCTCACATATACATCACAATTGTAATAACCTTAAGTAGTTATTTTTGTTGTTGTGTGATGATGAAACGATTTCGATGTGGAACGGTGCGTTATGTAATAATATTTTAAATTTGTTTGAAAAGATTACCCTGAACGGTGGATCACTTGGCTCGTGGGTCGATGAAGAACGCAGCTAATTGCGCGTCAACTTGTGAACTGCAGGACACATGAACATCGACATTTCGAACGCACATTGCGGTCCTCGGATATACTGTTCCCGGACCACTCCTGGCTGAGGGTCGTGTCAATTTCAAAGACTGCTCGGTTTTTGTCTTAAACACAGCGCACAATGTTGTGTAGACAATTACGTCGGAGCGTGTTGGGTGCAAATATGACGCGTTACTATAATTGTTAATTGATTGTCGGTTGTCATAATAAAATATTATGCAACGTAGACAACAATAAAAACAATATAAAAAATAACGCGGCATCCTAAAACGCAATAGCGGCTGACATTCTTATTAGTTTGTTGGTACAAGTTGGTTTAGACGTAGCACGTCCGATATTAAAAAGCAGCCACAACGCTTAAATTTCGAACGAAGCGATCGTCGTGTCCGAGACGTTAAAGTTGTTTATATGCATATTTTATGCACTATAATTAACAACAACAACATTCTCGCAACGACGTCAGATCGATGTTTGAAATTGTTTGGAGGCAGCCATATAAACGGAATACGTGTAATTATCGTCTGACAAAATAAAGGCAAATTTATATTTGCGACCTCAGAGCAGGTGAGACTACCCGCTGAATTTAAGCATATTATTAAGCGGAGGAAAAGAAACTAACTAGGATTTCCTTAGTAGCGGCGAGCGAACAGGAAAAAGCCCAGCACTGAATCCCGCGGCCGAAACCGGACGCCGGGAAATGTGGTGTTAGGGAGGATCCGTCATCCCGAGATTGTGCGACGCGTCCAAGTCCATCTTGAACGGGGCCACAGCCCATAGAGGGTGCCAGGCCCGTAGTGACCGTTGCCGATAACGGGAGGATCTCTCCTCAGAGTCGGGTTGCTTGAGAGTGCAGCCCTAAGTGGGTGGTAAACTCCATCTAAGGCTAAATATGACCACGAGACCGATAGCGAACAAGTACCGTGAGGGAAAGTTGAAAAGAACTTTGAAGAGAGAGTTCAATAGTACGTGAAACCGTTCAGGGGTAAACCTGAGAAACCCGAAAGGTCGAAAGGGGAGATTCAGCGTGACTCGATAGCGGCGCTAAATGATCGTGCGACGAACGGCGTACGCGTCGTTCGCGCCTTTTGTTTATGCGAACCGAAGTCGAACGCGTGCACTTCTCCCCCAGTAGGACGTCGCGATCCTTTGGGTGTCGATCTAAGGCCCGCGGTGGAGCCCGTTCGAACGGTTCGCCGTTTCGGACGAACCCGCGGTGTTTCCCGGTCGACTCGCTCGAAGGTATGCATATGGCGCCGGGCCGCTACACAGTTAGCGTCCGACCATTGGCAAGCGCGTTCGTTTATGACGGTAATCGCACCTGGTGTCGGTTCTGTCTACGAATGGCTGTTCGCCAATGAGTTCTCGGACAGACTCGGTTGAAACGCCGATCTGCGACGCTATAGCTTTGGGTACTTTCAGGACCCGTCTTGAAACACGGACCAAGGAGTCTAGCATGTGCGCGAGTCATTGGGACATGACTAAACCTAAAGGCGCAATGAAAGTGAAAGTTCGTCTTGCACGGACTAAGGGAAGATGGGCGGCCGTTACGGCTGTCGCCCCGCACTCCCGGGGCGTCTCATTCTCATTGCGAGAAGAGGCGCACCAAGAGCGTACACGCTGGGACCCGAAAGATGGTGAACTATGCCTGGTCAGGACGAAGTCAGGGGAAACCCTGATGGAGGTCCGTAGCGATTCTGACGTGCAAATCGATCGTCGGAACTGGGTATAGGGGCGAAAGACTAATCGAACCATCTAGTAGCTGGTTCCCTCCGAAGTTTCCCTCAGGATAGCTGGCGCTCGTCGCTTACGAGTTTCATCCGGTAAAGCGAATGAT